>NC_041403.2:94876671-95176671 GCF_900747795.2 Erpetoichthys calabaricus | reverse complement strand
ACTAACGAAGTAGTCACGGCTCAAAAACGAAATAGTTCAACTAACGCCACACAGAAAAGAGGATTCTGCACACAGAAAAGAGGATTCTGCACTGCACCCCAGAGTCAAACGGAAGACACTACAGGGTCCGCAAAGGTCCACAAAGATAGTACGGAAGGCGCGAGAAAGTACGAAAGGCGCAGGCGCCTACAACGCGCTTCTGAACTAAACGTCCACAAGATGGTACAAAAGCCCCAAATATCCGGACTCCACAATATATGTGAATCACATTACAGTAATACAATATTAACAGTACAACCACAGAAAACACAGGCTCGACACCAGATGGGTAATAAGAATAAACGAACGCTCCGTATTAAACATACGGCATCCTCACACGTCCAAACTACACAGCATATGTGAATCACATTACAGTGATGCATTACTAACAGTACAACCACAGAAAACGCTCCATATTAACAGTAAGTGAAAATATCCATATTACTAACGGTAAACAACGTATAACTAATGGAGACATGGTCACGGCTCCAAAACGATACAGCTCGACTAACAGAGCTACCTGGATAAAATCAATGAACGCCAGCGCCTACAACACGCGTCTCAAATGCCGCAAGCAAAGCAGGCACGGCTCCAAAAAGAAAGAGCTCGACTGATGGAGATACAAAAAGAGAGTACAGAACCCTACACGTCCACAATACACAGCATAGTCAAACCCGACATAGTACGGAAGGTGCAGGCGCCTACAACACGCTTCTAAAGCACCGCAAGCAATAACCCGAGATAGTACAGAAGCCCCAAAGATCCGGACTCCACAGCATATGTGAATCACATTACAGTAATACAATACTATATGTACTCACGGAAAACACAAACAGAAGAGGCTTCGGCGTCCCGCCCCACAGTCAAACCAGAGAAAGTACGGAGTCCCCAAACGTCCACAAAACACAGCATAGTCACACCCGAGATAGTACGGAGGGCACATGCGCCTATACACCGCAAGCGAAGGAGCCACGGCTCAGAAACGAAAGAGCTCAACTAACGTAAATAAGTGATTTTAACAGTAAGTGCAATTATCCATATTACTAACAGTAAACAACGTTTAACTAATGGAGTCACGGTCACGGCTCCAAAACGAGAAACACCATTAACCCGGCCGGATTACCACAACACAGTCTTTACCTTAAAGTCGGGACAATAGTCATGCTATTATTTTGCCATGACAATCAACAAATCCCAAGGACAGAGTCTGCCTTTACCTCTCTGAGCCTGTATTTAGACATGGACAACTTTATGTCGCCTTCTCAAGAGTTTGGCATTCATGTGACGTTAACGTTAAGATTATAATAACTCCATACCAAGGAATACTCATTCAAGGACAACACGCCATCTTTACTACAAATGTTGCGTATAAAGATATCCTATGTACTTCATCTACACCTTTACACTCCAATATATCTCATACATAGATCTGCGCACACTCAAAGACATTCTATACTTGCATAACATAACAATTACACTGCTATTCTCATTTACATATATTACATGGACCTACAGATATCGTGACGGTGGACATGATACATATGTAACAATTACCAAGACAGACAATAATCTCTTTCAAATGTATTTCGGGTTACCCAAGACCAGGGGTTGGCTAGCGAGGCGAGCAGGGGGCTGAGCCCCCTAGTAAGACAGAAAATTAAAGAGAATGTCATACAGTCACAGTCTGGGAGAACTTGGCCAACTGGCCACCCACCACCTCCTGGATAGAGTCTGTAGAGTCAGTGATGAACTGCCTACAATAGAATCTTCCCATCCTTTGATTCCAAGGCTCCCGGTAACTCATGTGTCTTTTCCGAGGGCAAATGAACAGATTGGACAAGTTTGTGACAGGTTTATTATCTCTTTAAGGAGAGCTCAAGACATCTGGCCATGGGGGAAGGTGGAGTAGAACTGAGGCCTCTCCAGATCAAAATGAACCAGCTAAGGTGGTTTGGACATTTGTTTAGGAAACACAACCCAGTGGAGGAGAGCCCAGACTTGAAGAAGGGACTGTATCCCTGATTGTCCATGAGTGTCTGGGCTTTACCCTGTGAAATGTTGAGGTGGGTTGGAAGGCCTGGTGAGCACAGTTCAGTGTCATACTACCATAAACCTTATTGGAAACAGTGGCATGAAAACACAATCACTAATCTGACACATTACAGTTACCTCAGAATTACACAAATTATTCAGATACATATGAAAGAAACTGTTTTTGGGACAAAAAAAAAATTAAAAACCACTACAGTATATATTCCATGGGCGGCACGGTGGCGCAGTGGGTAGCACTGCTGCCTCGCAGTTGGGAGACCTGGGTTCGCTTCCCAGGTCCTCCCTGCGTGGAGTTTGCATGTTCTCCCCATGTCTGCGTGGGTTTCCTCCGGGCGCTCCGGTTTCCTCCCACATTCAAAAGACATGCAGGTTAGGTGGATTGGCAATTCTAAATTGGCCCTAGTGTGTGCTTGGTGTGTGGGTGTGTTTGTGTGTGTCCTGCGGTGGGTTGGCACCCTGCCCGGGATTGGTTCCTGCCTTGTGCCCTGTGTTGGCTGGGATTGGCTCCAGCAGACCCCCGTGACCCTGTGTTCGGATTCAGCGGGTTGGAAAATGGATGGATGGATATATATTCCATTAAAATAAGTGGACAATATTAAGCAGCTCTCTGGACTGTTTAAAAAAACTGGCCTTCCATATTCGCCAAAATCCACAGATGCTGAAGTCCCTGATGTCCAAGGGGGAACATTTTTGTAAACTGGGTGGTTTTATTTTTCTCTTGGGCAAAGAAACTTGTAAATATTAAATATAAAAGCCAGTAAATGAAGGGGAAATAGGCACCCTTTGTCGGGATGGGGGTGTTGACTTAAAAGGCAAATTTCCTGAGTTACTGTGTTACAGGTTATTGTTGATGGCTGTCTACAGGACGTAGATATTTACCTGCTTTGATTCTGTTATTTAAACAATGAAAATATGTTTACACTACTGCTGATCAAAGCAAATTGTTATGTACCATTGTTTAATAAGGTGTCATGTTGATCTAGGCAGGGACTGAAGCAGACCTACTGTATACTTCTGGGCAGTGGGTGATGTAGGTGAGGCGACAGCCACACTGAGAATGCTGTCAAGACCACTCACATGGAGCACAGAGGCTCGCTGGCAGACAAGGGCATGAGGCTGGTGAGACGCGAGGCACACGGACAGCAACACCTACCTCCAGGGAGGAAGACACAGCTCCACCAGAGAGACACCGGTTGTGGGTCCAGCGAGAGAGGGAAGACTCACAAATGGACAGAGTGAAGCTGGCGGATGAGAAGCAAGGTGTGCCTAGGTTGTTGCAGCAACACAAGAAGCCCAGAAGTGAAAAAAGAATGCTCACTCCATGAGGAAGAGACTCTGATAGGGATTTAACAATTTAGCAAAACAAGTGTTTCTGTGGACAGTTGGATGATTAATTGTTGTGATAACGCAGCACGCAAACTGGACTTCACACCACTAAAGGCTGTATCCTCCACTGTTGTGCTTTTAACAGACTTTTAGAGCATGGACTGTGTATTTTTTTAAGGGTTTTCAGTACTGATATTTTAAAATTCTTTTCTTCTTGGTGTATTTTTATATTGTCTGGTGTAATACAAGTTACTGTTGCTTTTTCTGAAACTGCTGCCATGTTTTTCATTATGTGTTTACTCACTGCCCAAGTTAAAGAAACCTGTGTACTATTATCTGTAAATCTCAAGAGTTCCCTGTCTCTTAATAAATCTGGGTGGCATCGTCGGATATTTTAACTGTGTCCAGCTTAGATTATCTATAAGTGTGATCAGACACCTGTCACACTTACATAAAGCGGCGTAATATTTGCATATGACCTATGTACATCCTCCCGTAAACTTAAAATCGTCTCTAGATTACTTATAATATCTAATACCATAAAGTAGTTGTTACACAGTACTCTATTGTTTAGGGAATAATGATAAAAAAAGTATGTACACGTTCATTACAGACACCACCACCAATCTGTTGTGGATGCACTCTCTCTGATATTTTTTGTGGATCCAAAGTAACATGGGCTTTCAGTGAAAATCCAGTTCTTCTGTGCTTAACTTGTGCTGCCTCTGAATCTGTGGAAATGCCCAATAAAGCACAGACAGACGCTTGCAGCTGCAATGACTGGTGGTGCATCCCAATGTGCTTCGGTTTCCCTCTTCTGACTTCAGGTCAGTCCCTGGGATAAAACAAAGCGCAGGAACTCGTCAGAAAAAGAGTTGCACAAGTAATTCCAACCAAAAATAGACCCCTTGGTCCAAATTTGATGGCCAGTGAGTGATCTTTGTCTGTGCCGATACGAATACGCACATGCAGGACAATTTAGGCAGGCCTGGCCCATATGTGTACAGGATCCACGAGACGACTAAGCATTTAACTTAGCTTTTCCTAGCAAGCTTGCCATTTAGTCTTGCTTTTTTATATCTTCAGCGCATCATCGACAAATAAAGGTTCCTGCACGGGCGAAAACACTGAAGGCCCAAGTTGAACCCAAGCCGGATTGGATGTATTTGGGGGTCTCTGGAATTTGTTGGTTGGGTTGGTGTTAGGTCTGAGGAATGGGGTTACTAGCCTGGTCCAGATATTCAAAAGATACTTACCGCCCCTCAACCCATCAACCAAGTCTTAAAGAAGAACCAATTTCATATAAGTTGGTACATGTCCAGTGAATCCCTGTTGCAGTCGTAGTGTTACTGCATCTCAGTAAGGATATCATGGGTTCTTTTCCCAGGACCTTTCTGTGTGGTAGCACTTTGAGCAGTGAGAAAAAGTGCTCTATAAATGTAATGAATTATTAGTATTATTATTAATAATAAGAGTTAAAAAACTAAAATGGCCCGAAAAAAATTACTAGTTGGCGAAAAATGTAAAATGTGTAATTTGTTTAACTGCACAGCAATTCAATGTATTTCTGGCAAACACCTTTAAGAGTGCTGGATAAAAACCGTGTGTAACAAATGCCTTCATAATTAGGGCATTGTTTGGAATTTCATAGGAATAGTTGGAAAAATTTGTTTTGATAATTTCACATGACCTTTATACATTTTCCATCCATCCATTTTCCAACCCGCTGAATCCGAACACAGGGTCACGGGGGTCTGCTGGAGCCAATCCCAGCCAACACAGGGCACAAGGCAGGAAACAATCCCGGGCAGGGTGCCAACCCACCACAGCCTTTATACATTTTTGGATGCTTAATTCAAAAATGTAAACCATTTTCCTCTTTCACATAACTTTTTTTAAATAAACACAATTTTCTCCTGTGAATTTTCATATATACACCATCAGACAGACACCGGTACTCTTATAAAACACACACTTTTATGTTATAAAAGTCCCCAACACAGTCCCACATAACACGCAGTGCTCCTGCACCACTCACCCCAAATCATGGGCCTTTTAA
This sequence comes from Erpetoichthys calabaricus, assembly GCF_900747795.2. Classification (NCBI taxonomy): domain Eukaryota; kingdom Metazoa; phylum Chordata; class Cladistia; order Polypteriformes; family Polypteridae; genus Erpetoichthys; species Erpetoichthys calabaricus. The sequence goes on along the minus strand of NC_041403.2, from coordinate 95,171,195 downwards.
CGTCCGTGGGCTGCCTTTCTTCCTTGCGCTGGAGCTTCGTCCTACTCTAGCACCCGACTCTCGCTCCCCGACTGTAGGAGGGCGGCCCCTTTTATAGTCACCCGGATGTGCTCCAGGTGCTTGCTGATGTCCTTCCGGCGGCACTTCCTGGTGTGGCGGAAGTGCTGCATGAGCACCCGGGAGCACTCCGGCTGTCCCAGGAAGGTCGTTCCTCCACCTTCCCAGGTGTGGCAGAAGGGCAGATCTCCCTGGCTCTATGAGGCTTGGGGTGCCTCCTGGCGGTGGCCACGGGCCCCAGTGGGTTTGAGCCTCCTCACTCCATCCCCTTGGTCCTCCCACTATCCAGGGCGGTTGCCCCCTTGTGGCCTGGGGGACGAATAGACTGCTTCCCGGTCCTTCCAGGCGTCCTGACTGGGTCTGCACCCCCAGCCTCCTGCCACAATATATATTAGTATATATTGTGGTGAGCAGCTGGGGGCGGTATCCAGCCAGGATGCACGGAAGGACCAAAGGAGCATGGAATCTCAACCCTATAGGGGCCCGTGGTCACTGCCAGGGGACGGCCAGATGCCTGAAGAACCCTGGCCCTCAGCACTTCCACCATATCAGGGAGTGCCGGCAAAAGTTCATTGGGAGGCACCTGGAGCACGTCTGGGTGGATATAAAAGGGGCCACCTCCCTCCATTCGATGGCTGGAGTAAGGTGGAAGAAGACAGAGTTTGGAGGAAAGGAGTGGATGTGGTCAAGAAGAGTGAAAGGCACTGAGAGAGGCCAGGACTTGAAGGGTGATTAGTACGGGAGTACTGGGTTGTGTGCACTGTAATTATGAATAAACGTGTGTTGGTGGTTGAAACTTCGGTGTCTGCCTGCCTATGCCTGGGCAAGCTCCCACAATATATATATATATATATATATATATATATATATATATATATATATATATATATATCTATAAATATAAATAAACAGTAACCTTAATTAAATATCAAAAATTACTTTGACGGCTTACTTGAAATTAATATTTTCTAATGTTAAAACCTGACAGCTTTCTGTTTTTTTTTTTTAACAGTTACTAATTACAATGGCCACCGTTGATTCATATCCGTAGACCTGAATGTTATGCATGTCTTCCTGAGTCAGCAGTCAGGGCGTATTCAATTCCCATGTTTTCTCTTTGAGTGGGACAGCAGGGCCAAGAATTGACATCAGGTTCTGAAGGAATGGCCAGCTAGAAAGAAAAAAAAAACAAAAACTACAGCTTGGTGTGAAAAACAACATCCTCAGGCCTAGCTTGGTGGTTCCAGATAAGCACTCCCTTTTATTTTAATCTTGATTTAATTAAGCAGTTTGCCAAAGCTCTATCAAAGGATGATGCCTGCTTGACGTGTTTGTGCCTGAGGTTTCTGGGTTTGTCTGAGGTTAAATACAAAAAGGGAATTTTTGCCAAACCCGATATTAGAAAAGTGATTTCGAATGTAGAATCTGATGGTGTGATAAATGAGTCTGGAAAAAGGGGCTTAGGTATCATTCAAAATAGTCATTTCAAAATCTTTGGGTAACAATAAAGATCCAAATGGTAACAAAATGGTGAAAAAAATTGTTACACTTTAGGAGTCGGGTTGCTACAGGAATGTCAAAGTTCATTTTTCGGATTTGTATTTGGCCCTGAAAAATCTTGCAGCGATGTGTGAAGGGCAGGATGAAAGATTCCATCAGGATATCAGAGACATGGAAAGGCAATACTAGGGATGAAGTCCTGTCAGTCTGACAAGGACTCGCAGTGGGATGATTCATAATGGACACGGCAGACAACGTGAGCAAAGACAGACCGTCAAACAAAGTTTTGGATCAAGAAAACCAAAAGTTAATGGTAAGCCAATGAGTATGTGTTGTTGCTGTCTAAACACATCTAAAAATACTAGACTGACTAAATATACTTTCATGGCAAATGGATTTAAAGAATATTGTATGCATGAATAAAGCTTGTCATTAGTTAAATTTTAATTTCATTTGTTTTCAATTTAGTACTTAAATGTGATGTGATGGAAACATTCTAATTATGCTTTTTATTGTGCTCATCAACGCAAGCAACAACACCTATCTACAATTAAAACAATTTTTAATGAGGTTAATTTTACAGACGTGGCCTTCTATTGGATATTGATATTCATGTTTGCCTGAATGCTTGAAAATGTGTCTTCCAAGTGGTGCACCTCAAAATCTGGCTTTTTTCAGCTGGGATAGCTGTTGTGCAGAAAAGAATATGTAATGAAAACTCACACAAACGCAAACAGCTTCACCTGCACGTAAGAACTTTGTGGTGTCTGAGCACAGAACCCCAGTATGCAAATGTTCATTTTGTGATTGGTCTGAAAAGTGGGATGGGAACTTTGTTTTTTTTTATGTACAATGAATCCTGGGTGCTTATAGCAAAGAACAAATAAGAAAATGGAAGAGTAAGCATCTCTGAGGTCTGAGAGAAATAAAAGTTTATTTTTGTTACCTAAAAGGTCTGCTGGGCATGTTTATGGCATAAAACCTTGAGAACCACCACCCCCTCGGTGAGTGAAGAAAGACAGAACAAACATTACTATCTTTAAGCTTTGTGATGATGTTCCCACTGCCTCTAAATCAGGACATGTTTGTATTAACATATTGTATCGCAGTCTGTCACCGTCAACACTGATATGTGTGTCTTGCTTGATACTTTTGCGAGGGACTGACATGAACATGCCATTACACACAGGGGGGCAAATATGGGTTTTTCAGTGTATGTGTTACTGGGGCTTTAAGGACGCCTGGATATATGAACAATGCAGAAGAAGATTCCCTTTTTTTTTTACTTTTCAAAGTAATGTTATAAGTGATTCAAATCTGGTAAGGATGCCTTTTGATATCTATAATGAATCTGCAAAAATACTCAAAAATGAATTCATCAGGCAGAAGTAATCTAATAGGCAAACAAGAATAGCAACTGCACGATAACTGCAGACAGGCTGACTCTATATTAACGAATGTCTGCAAATTTGTCATTTCTCAAAGTGCTTAAAGATGTTTTGAGTGGGATCATCATTGCCATATCTGTAGATTGAAACCTGAAGACACAAGAAATGAGTCAGAACTGGTGGGAACAGGATGTGGAGCAACTTACGGCAAAGTAGCGATCTGACAATTTCAAAACATGGAGCGGCACATTTGACTACAGCATCGCCTAACTGCAAGACTCGCTTGTAATAATACGTGCTGCAGGTGTGACATTGCAGAAACACTTACTGTAGATATTGGGATGTATTGGCAGGCATCCTCTTTATCTTCGTTTACACACTTCTCTGAAGACATCAACTTTGTGTCACTTTTTTTTCTGTTTGTTCTAATTCTATTTTATTTCACGTTTAGAATCTAAAATCTCATTCGATTTGTTCTTTCAATTTTCTTTATTCCTTTGTATATTTTAACAAGAGGGAGATTGGGATTAACCAAATTTATTTTATAGTTATAAACACCGTAAAACATTTTCTGAAAAAGGACATATTAATACTTACCAGTCCTTGGTCACTACATGGTGTACTGGTGTTCTTTCGCTGCTTTTCTCTGTAAAACACTTAGAAGTGGCAACTCTTTCATGAATTTTTCACTGTCTCCTCAGCAACTCCCATATCGCACTTTTAGTAATGTTTACTCCTACCCGGTACTGGTTTCTTTCCAGTTTTATGAGTAATATTTGGAACTTCCCGTACAGAACTTTTTTTTTAAACCTGAACCCTACTTAACAAGGTTTTTGAGGCCTTATTTCACACCTTTTTGGTCATAGTTCCAGACCAACTTCAGGTGCTCGATGTCTTCCACACCTTTGCAGTTGGACATTAGGAATTTGTCACTCCGACTGACTTTCCTTTTAACTCAGTCTTTCTTACTGTCCAGGGTGCTGGGTGTCATTTCCCATGCCAGGTCAATTAATCTGTTGGTCAGTGCTTTAGTGTTAACCCTTGTCCAAATGCTTTGGATTTGTTCTGGAATATTTATTGAATCCATGTTGCTCTTTATTTTACTTCTAGGATTTTCCTTGGTAATTTCCAGTTGTTACAGATCTTTCTTTCTTGTAGGTTAAGACTGCATAATTCCATTTATCTTTCCATTCTTATTTATCTTTGGAAAGTGGGAGGCTTTTATTACAGGTGATTTAGGAGACTGTGTTTTCTCAGCAAAGCTTCAGTATTGTATTTCATTATGTCTGCTGCTTACCCTTTGACTTTTTCTGCCAAATTTATCATGGCTGCAATATACCTGTGTCACATTAAAACAGTAGAAATTAAAAAGCTGCACAACTGTGCTTAAATGACCAGGGGCCTCATGTATAAACGGTGCATACGCACAGAAATGTTGCGTACTCCCGTTTCCACGCTCAAATCGCGATGTATAAAACCTAAACTTGGCGTAAAGCCACGCACATTTCCACGGTAACTCATACCTTGGCGTACGCAATTTCTCCGCTCAGTTTTGCAGACTGGCGGCAGCCAGCGTCAAAGCAGTGCTACTGTTCCTGCGTGGTCACCCTTTGTTTCTTAGCTCCACATTCCTGACACGGCTTTATAAATACACTGAAACTAACTGCATATTGTTTATTGGTGTAATGCATCGGATTGTAATTAACCTGCAGCAATATAATGGTCCAGGGAATAGCCATAGTATTCTAAATACCAGAACTGCTTTAGCGTTGTAACTCTCACTGCATCTTCTTCTTTCAGCTGCTCCCGTTAAGGGTTGCCACAGCAGATCATCTTTTTCCATATTACTCTCACTGCACCACTCGGAGTATTTATATCACTGTATCCGAGTGAGGAATCACAGCAGCAGCTGATCGGAAAGAGAAATATCGGTATACAGCATGAAGCAGACACTGCCTGAGCCAAGGCAAAACGCTTTAGAGACTTCCAGTACGGACCTCGCGGTTTAGAAAAGGTTTCATCCCAAGAACTATAAACGCACTCAATCAGTCCATCAAGTGCTCCTTGTAGAACTGTTTGTACTTATAAGTACAATCACCTCACTGTAAACTTGCACTACAGTTATAATATTGCACAACCTGCGCCACTTTATAAAGCATGTATTTACATATGATGACGGTATTCATTTTTAAGATGAAATGCAGCAAAATATGTTGATTATATTATACAGATAAAACTTTAACTTCATTTAAATAATCTGTATTGTTAATAATTAAACATGTGAGGACACGGTGCCGCAGCGCTAGCTAGTTCATGGATTGTTCCTGCATTGCGTTGTATTCTTGCTGGTGCTGACGCGACACTGAAAGATAGACGGATAGAATAATTAAACATGTACTAAGAAGATATTTCAATGTTCCTTAAAAGTTTTGAAGAATCTGCGTTTTAAGCTTACAGATGGCTTCACATCTATATAGCTGATTCTGTGGCGATTGGGCGATTGGGTTTTTGGAGAAAGAAAAGTAAGGACAGGAATTGGAGGTTAGTACGTTTGAAAGAGACAGTACTTCTGTAGTAAATTATTTAATCGAAGGTCACGCATGGCATGGCAAGCCTCTTGTGTGAGACATGAACAAGCACTGCGCCACCGTGTCCCCATGTTTAATAACATGCTTTCATTCCTATCATCATGAAAAAGATATCACGTATACATCTCAGTATTTTAATTATTCAGAGAGCTGTAATATCACAAATGTAATAGATTATGTGTCCTGTCAGAGAAAGAGAAAGAACGGAAGCACGTACTGATTCACACACACAGAGCACATAGAAGATCAAATACAGAACAAAGCATTTAATGTGCCACTTTAGTTACAATGGGATTTGAGAAACTAGTAAATTAAACGATTTTAAGATGAAGTTTATGATGTTCTACTTTAATGGCAAAATAAACTACGTGATTAAAGTGGAAATTTCAAGATTAAAGTTGACATTTCGTGCTTTTTTCCCACTGTGTGCCTATTTTTTTTGTCTGTACCCTAATAAGCTTTCATATGACACTCAGACGGTGGCTACGACTCGCCTTTCACGGCGACTTTGATATGTGATTTCTTTTTTATTTCGGGCACTGTGCGACTTTGTGAACTTGAACCTTCGAGTTTCTCCGACACTCTGTCACTCAATCAACTTCCTTTTGTTGATTATCCTACTGTTTAAACCAACAAATAGTACATTTTTCCTTTGTCTCCACTTGGTATTCGCTGAAATTCTTGTATTTCCCCCCGTGCTTTTCCCATTGTCTTTTCACAGAAGGCTATTTATATTGATTTGCATATTCAAAGAGGCGTAATTCTGGGAGGAGTTGGGGCGGGACAGAAGGCGCGTGCACGTACGTTACTTTTCACGCTGATCGGGATTTATGTAGTGGAAGAACGTGAAAGTTTGCGTACAAACAGATTCCTGTATCTGGATATTTCTGTGCGTACGCACATTCCCGCTTTTGTTTTCATTAAAATCTGTGAAATAAACATACATAATCACATACTAACATACTACACATACCAACATAATCACAAACTTCAATGAAACACAAGTATTCTTAAAAAATTAGCTATGAGACCTGCTAACTGACCCTTCTCAACGCATGCAAATTATAAATCCACCATCCAATTAGAGCATGACATCACCGAAAACCTCCTCCAGCAAGAGTCCTGTAACATTCCGACTGCAGACGTTGACCCTTTGGACGAAGGTCAATAGTCCCGTAATGACACGGGGTGCACGACATGAAGGAATATATGCTGCATTCCCGCATTCTCGGACTACTCAGGATTCCGACTTGTCAAGTTTCACCTTCCGACTTTAGTGCATTCATATGGATATCTGGTCAGACGATTCAGAAAAATACGATGTCATAGCTGTCACTGATCTACAAAAAAAGATATTAAAGATTCAATGCATTTTTTGTGGAATTAGAAAACAAAATGCAATTCAATCAAAGAATGGTGTTTTGGACTAACCAGGTTATCTGTTTTATTTTAAACAATTGACTAAGATGAAAGGTCGGTGTTATGTCATGAATCAGATGATTCAGGTAGCTTTGTTTTGTTTGAATCGCACAAGTTGGAAATGCGTTCATGTGGTATTTCCGTCTCGGCAACTTTTTACTGTCTGTCTGAAAGCAGCATTAGTCTCTTTCTGCTAATTGCTGATGAGTGATCCTAAAAACGACCGTTTGTCTTCTTCAGTGCTGTTTCTGCCATGCCACTCAGGTCTTTAGCTGGACCACATGCTCCCGGCTGGTTTTTACCTTTGTAACCTCATGCACGCCGTCCAGCCCCACATCATTACGTGGGTCAGAAGCACTCTGTGTGTTTGCCTCACAGGTCTGGACTCTGAGGTCGTTACAATACTGGTGTCAGGATTTGTGGAGGTTGAGCGCTTAAGATCTTGAAGTATTAAATGCTGAGACTTCTGGTTAGAAACATTGTAGTAAGCAATTTCTTCTTTTTTTCTTTGCATCATCAAACAATCTTGCAGTGGTTATGGGCATGTGAATCTATTGGGTAGGCCAGAGTCTACAGCTGGGCATGTCTACACATCACTTCATTCACATGGATTCAGAGTAGTGCTTGGTGTGTGGCAAATTCAAGTTTGCTTATTAGAACTTGAATGTTTGATTCATGGTTGGTTAAATCCACAGATATGAAGAGCTGAATATACTGTATAAAAATGTGTCTGTATGTACAACACATCTTTCCAAGAAAATTAACTAAATTATTATATTTGCATTGAACCCAGTTAAATGGTTGAATAACAACTTTATATTATGACTTGTTTCTTTTACATATTAAAGTGCAAGGCTAGACAGCAGTTTCCCCAATATTATTATTTTCGTTGTAATAAATATGCTAAATTTCCGTTGATTCTTCAGTACTGGCTGTGTTCAATACAAAAAATTGTTCATGCTGATTGCTGACCAACAATCATTACATCATCTGTAAGGATTTTTTGGAGTAAAAAGGAAACTTGGGGGGGTTTTAGTTTGTCACTCGCTAAAATCAGATCATCCTGAAAAGCGGAATTGTTTGGTTAGATTGTCTTCTGAAACTCTGCAGCCATCCATGTCTTGAAGAAGCTTTTCCATTTCAGGGCCTCATGTTGACACTGCATAGGGCATCAGCTGGCAGAAAGAGAAATGTTGATTTGAAGCTGTTTGGTTTGCAGCTAATTCGTTTTTAAGTAAGGTCATTTAAAGGAAAATGACAATAATTAAAAAATGTAAATTGCTATAAACAACAAAAAAAATATTTTTATTAATTCCATGTATAATGACAGGCACGAGGACACCAAAAGGTGGCACCATTTTACTACTCTGATCTTTGTGTTTTTATTTTTAGTATTACTTCTTATTTCATATTTCCCTAAAATGTCAGATGCACTACAGCCTCTTACAGATATCTTTAATATACTGCTTATGATCAATGGCAAGATAAAAGTAATTTGGAAATAATAAATCAAAGCACAACATAGACTGTGATGCCACTAAGAACCAAACCCTGGACCTTACAGCATTAAGGCAACACTCTCCTTCTAAAAAAAAAAAGCAAACATGAAAAATGTGGTGAAACTAATTACAAAAGTAAAACTTTTTGAAAATCACTCAACTACACAGTTGAAAATTCTTAGAAATGTGTTAAAACAGATTCTCAGAAATATGTTCTTAATGATTGGCAATGAACTTCATGCAATGGAACACAAGAAAGAATGGCAGCATCCCATTATAATCCATTCATCTATCCTTCATCTGTATCTGTTTTGTCCAAGTCACGTTTGTGAGAGCCTCGACATCCTCATATATAGTGTCCTAAACATATTGTATTACCAGAATATCTCTGGGATGTGGGCATCAGAGTAACAGGAGAACTTCTCAGATCATCATGAGAAGAACATACAAACTTCATAAAGGCAGTGATTACACTGAGAACTGACCTCAGAAGCTGCCAGGCAGTAGCAATGTGCCCCTGTGATGATCTTCTCTAGCATTCTATTCACTCCTCAGCTTAAAGAACCTCTATGAGAATCTGCTTATTATTGAGGACTTTAATATCCATGTCTGTTGTCCTGATAAGTCAATGGTAAAGGACTTTTTAGATATTTTTTAGGTTTTAATATTTACAAAGCTGAAATATACAATGTGCATTTCACTGACCACATGCCTGTTTTAATGGATATGTTATTTGTCACACAACTTCAACTTCACACAATAGTTCTCACATACTTAAACCCTCTATGGCCACAAAATTTTCCAATACATTTAGGAACACTGTTCCCACATTAAAAAAATTAATTCACCCTCATAAGTGCAAATAAGTTAGTTACCAACTTTAATGCTTTTTGCTCTAAAATATTAGATACAGTCACTCCTGTCAAAATGTTTTATCCCAAGCCTAAATCGGAGCCCTAGTGTAATGACACCACCCTTGCATTCAGACAGGTCTGTAGGAGGGCTGAGCGTAGGTGGAAGAAAAAACAACCTCTAGGTGTTTTTAAAACTTTAAAAAAAATAGTCTGTCCCATTACCAGAGGACAGTTAAAGATTCAAAATCAAAATCTTTCTCTGCATTATTAGCAAAAAACCATCATAGACCCCAGGTGATATTTAATGTCATAAATGTTGCTATAATTACTCTGTAAAAGGAGCTATATATGCACCCGACCTGACACAGACTGACATGGAGGCACATGTAAAATCAACAAAAAGATTTATTTTTTCTTCAGCTGAGGTCCACACCTTCCCTGTGTCCCTCAGCCCTAACACAGTCCCAAAGCACACCAAAATAAACCAAAATAAAGCACACACTATAACACACTCTTCTTCCTCCACCACTCCTCCCAGGCAACCTCGTCCTCCTCCTCCCAATTCTGGCTCCTGGAGTGGTGGCTGCTGGCTCCTTTTATCTGGCACCCGGAAGTGCTCCAGGTGGTTGACTGCTGAGTTCCAGCTGCACTTCAAGGTGTGGCAAAAACACTGCCCATAAGGGCTCAGGAGTCCCAGCTGTAGCACCCCCTGGCGGCACCTGCGGGACCCAACAGGGCTGCACCCAACTCCAATTCCCATGGAGCCCTGCTGGAAACCGAGGCACCGCTGCAACCCAGGGGGGTTGCCATCTAGCATCCAGGTGGAGGTATTGAAAAGTCCATGGTTGCTACCCTTGAACATATACCAAAGGGGCGTCCCAGCTGGGCATGGACCCCGGCCGTCCGCCACAACTCCTACCTCCATTTTCTGAATCTGAAATTGAGGTTATAATTTTCCACCACTCTCCTATGATGAACATAACTCCCCTTGCTATTCTGTAATTTTTAAATGAATTTATACCAGTCTCTCTTCCAGTTTTGTCCCAGTTGCTCAGCCATCTCAAGTCCACAACCTGTCCTTCTGATGTAATTGCTACACAGTTGATAAAGGAGGTCTTTGAAACTCTTGGGCCTTTTAATCATGAGTATTATTAATATCTCCATCAAAACTGGTTCATCCCCGGCCTATTTTAAACATGCTGTGCTGCGCCCTCTCTTAAAAAAAAAAAAAAACAAAACCTTGATCTGACTGTACTGTCAAATTTTAGATTGCTATGTCAGCTACCTTTTATGTCAAAGATCCTGGAAAAGATTGTACTTGATCAATTGCAAACATTTTTTAGAGGATAGTCACATACATGAAATTTCTTAATCTGGTTTTAAACGACATCACAACACTGAAACATCTTTTTGAAAATTTCTTAATGATATTTTATTAAATGTTAACTCTGGGTTGCTTTTATGCTTTTAGATTTGACTCCAGCCTTTTGACACCATTGATCAGAGTATTTTATTGTCTCATCTAGAGATCGTTATTGGCATTCAAGGTACTGCTCTAAATTTGTTTCATTCGTATTTTTTGTGACTTTTCTTTCAGTTGTCATCTTCCCACACTCAATTAAAATATGGGATCCCACAAGGTTCTATACTTGAGCTAATTCTGTTTTCATTATCCATGCTTCCTCTTGGCTCTATTTTTCATAAGCATAATGTATCTTTCCACTGTTTTGCAGATGACACTCAAATTTACCTTCTGCTTAAAAACAACTCCCTGGGGTCTCTTTTGACTTGCTTGGATGATGTAAACAACTGGATGTTGTCAAATTTTCTTGACTTAAATCAAAGTAAAACTGAGATTGTGCTGTTTAGTCCATCCAATGCGTACGGTACGCCTGTCACTAAACTAGGCCTTCTAGCGAAACATTGCAGGACATCTGAAAAATGTCTGGGTGTTATCCTCGACAATAGTCTTAAACTGGATAAGCAGATAAACTGTTGTAAGAAGCTGCTTTTTCCAGTTAAGAATCATTTCAAAAATCCAGCCTTTTTTTATTTTGCTGATTTAGAAAAAGTTGTTCATGCCCTTGTTTCATCCTGTCTTGACTATTGTAACTCATTGTACAGTGGAGTCAGTCAAACTCTTCTCGAACGCCTGAAGTTGGTCCAAAATTCTCCTGTGAGGGTCTTAACTGGGTCACGTAAGTATGAGCACATTACTCCTATTTTGGCTTCACTTCATTGGCTTCCCATCACTCTTAGAATTGATTTCAAAATTTTATTGCATACTTTTAACACTAGAATTACCAGAGCCTACGAAAAAACTCGTATATCCGGCCCACCTTAAATCGCTTCTTAAAACCTTTCTCACCTCTCCGCCAGCGTCTTTTGTCATCTAAATGTACTGATAAAGACATGCTGCCAGCAGCCGGCTATTCCATCCCCCCAACGACTTAGAACGTAAACAGGCTTTTCCCAGCTCTTGCCTTGATTGATTACCTGGGAGTGAAGTGGAGTTTTAGAGTCGAAATAATAAGATTGTTATTTGAAACACACGCATTTCATATGTGTTGCATTTCTACAGTAATCTGTGTAAACACATTGTTAAAACAGAAACGTGTTATATATTCTAGTAGCAATTGACAAAATGTAGGCATAAACTATATAATGTATGAAGCCTGAAGTCCAAATATCAAAGAAACATTTTCACAAAAGGTACAAAAAAAAGCCACCGCCAAAAAAACCCGCCTTAGTATGAGACATTGATATGAATTAACTATCACTGCTTCCGTGGCGTAACAGTATCAGTCGCTTACTGGGAATCAGAAGGTCATCAGTTCGATCCTACACAACTCCCATTTGAGAAGTGTTCTTATTTTCACTATTTTAGAATAAAAAGATACATTTCATTTCAGTCTGTAACAGCTGGTGTAATTTATGATATTTGTAAAGGTTACCTTTATTTTTTTAAAATTCACTTTTCATTGTCTCAGTCGCGTTCAGGATCCATCCCTACCGCCCCCCACCTGACACTGCTATTGTTACATAAAGACGCGCTATAGTTCTGCAGTGTATCACGATACATACGACCGTGTGTTTTTTTCCCCCAGTATTGCCAGTCCCCACGTGTTGCTGTATGCTGTTTCTTTTGTACTCCAGGACATGCAGAGGAAAGCATAGTAAAGAGCAGTAACTTCAGCGCTATATGCAATCATCAGACACTCCCCATCTGATGCTGTTTTCACATAAAGACGCGCTAAAGCCCTGCAGTGTACTTGTGACTGCATTGTCGTACCAATGTTTGCGAACTGAAGTGTCTGCATGCACTTTTCTTGGCATTATACGTGTATTTTTTGAGCATGCCCATGTAGCTCAAACACAGGAACATATGTTGATGTAAAAGTATAACAAAACAAGTGCACTTTTATTCAAGACTATAACCGAAGAAAAAAGAAAGCAAGTTACAGTATGGCGGTTGATATGACAGCTTGCATGGTGGAATGCTAAGAACTGCTGATTTCCATTCTGTGCTATATAACTTAACATTTGAATCTGATGATTGCATATAGCGCTGTCTTGTTTAGTGTGCGCAAGAACATGCAGGTGGCCAGTTGCTGAGTGCTACAACGCACATTTTAAAAAAAAGAAAGAGACAAATATATGTGACGTTTTGAAGAAATCATTTTATGACGCGAATAGTACCAATCAGAAAACATCGTCGAAGTAATGCAATATTATTTGAAAACGAACAGCGTCAGGTTGGGTGTGAAGTTATACTGGCGCTGTTTGAGTCAGATCAGAAGCTGAATAAGCTGAACAAGCTCCTGTTCTGACTCTAAGTAAAAAAGCATGAATTAATAAACAGAAATAACCGCGATCGATATCACCAAGTGTGATCAAGAGTACTGGTTCGATCCCCACTCACTCCTATATTTGCCGTTTTCAGTAGTAAGCTGCTCTTTTGTTAATATTATACAGTACACACATGCACTTGATTTGTGTCTGTACTTGCGCTGTTACTTAGAGAGTCAGATCGGGGGGAGGGGTGATGTTAGAGCGGGTGTGCTTATTCAGTGCTTTTTCTTTCAGTACGTGTGCCTTCCCTGTTTATTTGTATATCTCTGCCTGTCTGTCTCTGTATTACGCAGTGCTCTGTCTGTCTGTGTGTTATGGATCTTGAAAAAAAAAAAGTTATAAGGACGGTTTGCTGACTTGGAGCACTACTACCTTACTGTGCCACAGAGACGCGAGTTCCATTCCCAGCTTTGAAGAAAGCGTTTTTTTTTTCCTCAAATGGACATTGAATTTATAAATTGGTATGCACTGTAAATCGTTAACTTTAAAATGTCAATCGCGGTTATTTCTGTTGATTAATTCATGCTTTTTTACTTAGAGTCAGAACAGGAGCTTGTTCAGCTTATTCAGCTTCTGATCTGACTCAAACAGCGCCAGTATAACTTCACACCCAACCTGACGCTGTTCGTTTTCAAATAATATTGCATTACTTCGACGATGTTTTCTGATTGGTACTATTCGCGTCATAAAATGATTTCTTCAAAACGTCACATATATTTGTCTCTTTTTTTGTAAAATGTGCGTTGTAGCACTCAGCAACTGGCCACCTGCATGTTCTTGCGCACACTAAATAAGCGCTATATGCAATCATCAGATTCAAATGTTAAGTTATATAGCACAGAATGGAAATCAGCAGTTCTTAGCATTCCACCTACTGTAACTTGCTTTCTTTTTTCTTCGGTTATAGTCTTGAATAAAAGTGCACTTGTTTTGTTATACTTTTACATCAACATATGTTCCTGTGTTTGAGCTACATGGGCATGCTCAAAAAATACACGTATAATGCCACGAAAAGTGCATGCAGACACTTCAGTTCGCAAGCATTGGTACAACAATGCAGTCACAAGTACACTGCAGAGCTTTAGCAGTGTCAGATGGGGAGTGTCTGATGATTGCATATAGCGCTGAAGTTACTGCTCTTTACTATGCTTTCCTCTGCATGTCCTGGAGTACAAAAGAAACAGCATACAGCAACATGTGGGGACTGGCAATATTGGGGGAAAAAAACACGCGGTCGTATGTATCATGATACACTGCAGAACTATAGCACGTCTTTATGTAAAAACAGCAGTGTCAGATGGGGGGCGGTAGGGATGGATCCTGAACGCGACTGAGACAATGAAAAGTGAATTTTAAAAAAATAAAGGTAACCTTTACAAATATCATAAATTACACCAGCTGTTACAGACTGAAATGAAATGTATCTTTTTATTCTAAAATAGTGAAAATAAGAATACTTTTCAAATGGGAGTTGTGCAGGATCGAACTCATAAGCTTCTGATTCCCAGTCAGCGACTGATACTGTTACGCCACGGAAGCAGTGATAGTTAATTCATGTCAATGTCTCATACTAAGGTGGGTTTTTTTGGCGGTGGCTTTTTTTGGTACCTTTTGTGAAAGTGTTTCTTTGATATTTGGACTTCAGGCTTCATACATTATATAGTTTATGCCTACATTTTGTCAATTGCTACTAGAATATATAACACGTTTCTGTTTAAACAATGTGTTTACACAGATTACTGTAGAAATGCAACACATATGAAATGCGTGTGTTTCAAATAACAATCTTATTATTTCGACTCTAAAACTCCACTTCACTCCCAGGTAATCAATCAAGGCAAGAGCTGGGAAAAGCCTGTTTACGTTCTAAGTCGTTGGGGGGATGGAATAGCCGGCTGCTGGCAGCATGTCTTTATCAGTACATTTAGATGACAAAAGACGCTGGCGGAGAGGTGAGAAAGGTTTTAAGAAGCGATTTAAGGTGGGCCGGATATACGAGTTTTTTCGTAGGCTCTGGTAATTCTAGTGTTAAATGTTTAACACTAGAATTACCAGAGTCTACGAAAAAGCTTGCTAGATCCGGCCCACCTTAAAACCGTTTTCAGCTCTTTTTTGTCTTCTAAATGTGCCGATTAACACGGGCAGCAAGCAGCCAGCTATTCCATCCCCCACCGCCGCAGAACGTTCACTAAGTTTTCCCAGCTCATGCCTTGTTTGATTATCTGGGAGTGACTGAAGTGCTGGAGTTTTAGAGTGGAAATAATAGGTCGCTATTTGGAGCACAAGCAGTTCATGTGTGTTCCGTTTCTACAGTAATCTGTGTAAACACATTGTTAAAACAGAAACGTTTTTCATATTTTAGTAGTAAATGACAAAATTTAGGCATAAACTATATAATGTATGAAGCCTGAAGTACAAAAGAAACAGCATACAGCAACATGTGGGAACTGGCAAGATCGGGGAACAAAACACGCAGTCACTGATTACAAACCACAAGATGTTATGCGAATGAATATGAATAATATGAATAATGTTGCATCTGTGCCACAAAGTTTTCCGAAATGTACTATACAGGTCATAAAACGAATAATTCCAGATATCATATATACCTACGTCTGTGTTTTTTTTGTTTTTTTGACATCATACTCCTAATTCAGCATGAGCAGGAACACTCAAAAAAACTGAATAAAAAAAAATCAAGTGACGGTGAGATACGAAGAAGGCAGATTCGCCAGCGTTTGTGTGTCAGCTTTTATCCCTCCAGATGAGAGAATGTCCAGTTCCATTGTCTCAAAACACCACTTCAATCTCCAGTTATTCCTTTTCAAATAAAAAATAACAGCATCAGATCCCTTTGGGGGGTGGGGGGTGGGGAGGGGGGGGTTTTGTAAGTATGTATCGTGATCATGATTTAGAGAGAAGTAAAAAAACGGTAACTTTTACAAGTCCTATAAATGCACACAGTGTGTTGCAGACGCAAACCAAATTTATGTGTGTACTGTATAATATTAACAAAGAAGCAGCTCACTACTGAAAACGGCAAATACAGAAGTGAGTGGGGATCAAACCGGGGACTCTTCATGACAAGTCAGCAAATCTTACCGCTACGCCACGGACGCTGTTGTCTATTCTTTGAACCTTTTGTGAAAGTGTTTACTTGATCTTTCGACTTCAGACTTCACACATTGTATAGTTTATGCCTACATTTTGTCATTTACTACTAAAACATGAAAAATGTTTCTGTTTTAAAAATGTGTTTACACAGATTACTGTAGAAACGGAACACACATGAAATGCGTGTGTTCCAAATAGCGATCTATTATTTCCACTCTAAAACTCCAGCACTTCAGTCACTCCCAGATAATCAAACAAGGCATGAGCTGGGAAAACTTAGTGAACGTTGCTGCTCGTGTTAATCGGCACATTTAGAAGACAAAGGAGAGGTGAGAATGGTTTTAAGGTGGGCCGGATCAACGAGTTTTTTCATAGACTCTGGTAATGCTAGTGTTAAATGGTCAGGCCCTGGCTTATCTGTCGTCTGACATCCTTGTCTCTTATGACCCTTCTCAATCCCTGATATCGTCTGACCAATTGCTACTGGGCTCACCACAATCAAGGTGAAAGAAATCTGCTTTGAGCTTTTGCTGTGACTGCTCCTCTGCTCTGGAACAACCTACCTTCAGATATAAGCAGCTCCAACCCAGTCAATTTTTAAATATTTGCTGAAAACACATTTTTTCTCCCTGGCTTTTACCCACTCATGATGTGTTTTTATGAGCTGCTAATTGTTATTTGTCAATTGTTTTTATGTGCTTCTTTTTATTAATCTTTTATTTATCAATCTTGATTCTATTTATCGAATTTTGTGTACAGCACTTTGGAAACCACTTCTGTGGCCTTAAATGTGCTCTATAAATAAATTTTGACTTGACTTGACTCTAACTTGGTGTCATGAGGTTTCATCCCCGGTCTAGAAAACAGTGCAGAAGATCCTTCATTTAAGGTGGAAGGGAACAAGCACTTGTTTTCTGGAGTAGTTACAAACAGGAAATCCAAAGATCATGTGCCCCCCCCCCCCCTCCCCACCACACACACACACACAAGTGGGAGGTATTTGGAGACCCCAAGAGTTCCAACAAGGGCACATGTGAATGAGGTGGAACTTAACTTTCTTTTTGAGAATGGACATGCTGGTATGGTGGCCAAAAGCAAAGTGGGCTGCTATAGGTGCTCTGTTACTGAGGTCTCTGGGTTCATCATAATCTAAAGGGAGAGGTCTTTAATCAACCAGGGCTTTCATTTACTCCCATAACACCTGAGCCAAAAAACAACACTTTCTAATACCCCATAACTGCAATAAGGAGTCCAAGGAGAATGACCGCTTTAAGAAAGTGGCAAGGAGAAGGATCATGTATCATGGTTAAACCCTCTTAGGCAGTGGAGGTCACCATGAAGTGAATTTGCCGGAGAGGAGAAAAACTTTCAAGGAGAAATCCAAAACAGCAGCCAGACAGGTTAGGTTACAAATTATTTAATCTATCATGACATCCAAAACCCAAAGTTTAAGCAGAAAACATGAAGACTAGAAGCACAATTTACAATTGTGACTGTGATTTAAAAAAAAACTCCAGACATCCAGCAAGGTTATTATAGTTAACGAAAACTAAAATCAAAACTGAAACTATTATTAAAAAAACATTTTTGTAAACTGAAATAAAATAATTAACAAAACCGAAATGAAAAACTAAATGAAACAAAGTAGATGGAAAGACTAACTGAAATAAAATAATAATTTACTAAAATATTTTTAGTTTTCATTTTTGAATGAATATTCTTGCTGTTAGTCTTTAACCCTTGTAAGTTTTAACTCTAAAACAGAAAGTCATCCACCACGCACATATTCATCCAGTGAACGGCGGCTGGTGATGGAGGTGGCTGTACACACAGTATTTCTAGTTACAAAGCGAGCTGAATGCGGGTGTGTAAAGCGTGTGAAATAGAAAGTGATTTATGTGCCGACTTTCTTTGCGCTTGTTGTATATCAAGATATAATTCAAATGGCTGAAATCAGAATGTGCTGGTCAACAAAACGTTTACCATATGGACAGAAAAATCACGAGTGAGTAACGTTTCAGTTTATTTCTCAGGTGACTGCTTTTTGTTGACAGTAATTCACCTGCCACTTTGCACAGGAGAAATCGTTTTTACTTTCTCATAAACGAAGTATACAGAAAGTAATCATGAAAAAATTCGACCTCAATTTTTGATGAATCTTGACGAGACCTCCCAGAGTCCAAAAATACTGTTTTTTGGAATTATGTGTGTGTGAGCATGCGCGCGCGCGCGTGTGTGTGTGTGTGTGTAAACACGGTAACTCAAAAACACAACTAAACAGATGGATGAAATTCGGCATGTGGTTGTTACACCACAATTGTTGATCTGTATTAACCTTTGGGCCAATTCCATCACCCGGAAGTGGTACTTTACCTGAACA
Organism: Erpetoichthys calabaricus; assembly: GCF_900747795.2. Classification (NCBI taxonomy): domain Eukaryota; kingdom Metazoa; phylum Chordata; class Cladistia; order Polypteriformes; family Polypteridae; genus Erpetoichthys; species Erpetoichthys calabaricus. The sequence continues at coordinate 95,152,544 of NC_041403.2, read as the reverse complement.
CACACTCAATTTTTTTTTTATTCATGCAGCTGCAGAGTCCGATTTATTCAGCATTACTTTTATAATAATTGTTCTATATATTATTAATTTGATTTGATTTGTTGTTGATGGTTCCTTAATGTACATAATATAAAAATATAATCATTGTCTTGCAGTTTACTCCTCAAATATCCATCCCCATATCTGAGTATACAAGAAAGTCCAGGGGAGACCACTCCCGGTTTTTGAAAATAAAACGGCACTGATCAAGAGACTGACTAGGTCATCATACAAGATCAGTATATTGTTGCTGATCAATCACTTTTGCTTTAAAAGCATCGTTTAACAATGAAGCGATATAAACAAAGGTATGTAGGCGAAGAGAGTCTGCCAAGTGATGAAAAACTAAACATACTAATGGGTTTTTGTATTTATTCTATATTTATTAATTTATCTTTTTAGTTCATATTCACAACTCAAAATACCTGATATTGTGAAAGTAATCCATTAGCAGAATTGTATTTTAAAATATTTGTCTCCTTTTTTCAATGTTTTTCTCTCTCAAAATAGTTGAAATATCATATTCTTTTTGTTCTTAACATCAGCCTTATCATACATATTGCATATCAGAGAGTTTTCCTGCCTTACATCCAAACCTGCTGTGGTAGGCTCCAGGTTTCCTGCGATCCTGCTCTGGGTAAACATGTTTAGATAATGTATATATTGTTCTTAATCTCAGATGCTGTCTGTCGTTTTATGCCTGTCCGTACTCCTATTACCTGCTCTTACTCTGCTTATTATGGGTTTACTGTCCTTTATGTTGGCCTATTCAAGTCTCACCACCCCAAACCTTTGACACTACATGCTTGTTTTTCTTTGTTTCCCTCAATACAGCTAGGTGGGGTCTGCACACTGATTCAAGTCTAAGAGCCCTGTTCTTCCTAAGCCCCCATGATTTTCATGAGAAAATATTTTTAAAATTATAAAATTCTGTAAAATTGTTCATATTCAGTATCCAGTTTTGATTATGCTTGTTGTTATCAGACAAAAACAAAACCAGATAGTAAACCATGTAGTGTAGTAAGCTTCCACTAACATTAAACTCTTATCCAAATCTGTTAAAAGTGTACAGTTCTGTCTGATTGTGACACAAAACTAAACTCCATAGGAGCTCCATGCCATAATTACTAAAACTAATAGATATAAAAATAAAATAGAAATGTCTTTGTGAAATAAAAATGAAACTAAAACTAAAAATACACAATGAAGGAAAACTAAAACTAAACTGAATTTCCAAGTAAGGTCAGAAAAAATATAGAAATAAAAACTAATATAAAAAGGCAAAACTATATTAACCTTGACATCCAGAATTTAGGTGGGTTTTTTGAGCTGAAAGTATGACATTTCAGTATCCTGCAATGAAGACTAAAACCTAACGCTTGCTTTGGTCTCATGTAACATGCTGAAGTAAATGTAAAAAGATTAGATTACATGCCTTCCATATAATGTTTTCCATCTTGGTGCCCCTGGTCCCCCCTCCCCCAAGTAGCCTATACCCAGTATATCTCCTATGGCACATCATACAAGATACCCAAACTTCCTGTACCTCGGCTGGCTCCTTTCAGCGGATGTGCTACAAGATTCCCCAGGTCTTGTCTTCACCCTGTTATGGAGATTGTGGTATCCACCCAAAGCTTGCAACTGGAGATACAGTAACAATAAATACATATACTCACTGAAGATCCACTTACACCGTCACATCTTTCTGTTGTAATATCTACAGTCTTGCTGATGGTCAGTCTCATGATGTTCTCAATTGTGAATGAGACCCCAAGGTATTTAAATGGATCTGCCTGAGGCAGCTGCAGAGTACAAACCACTCTCGGTCATAAGTGTGGGGTCTCATCTTGACCATTCCTGTGTGCTTTGGAGATTGTAGGCCATCAAGAACATTGGAACTGCAAACTGGATGCTCTCCTGACTTCAGCCATGTTTTATATTCTGCCCTTGAGCAAAAAAGACTACTTAATTTAATGTTGTGGCCACCTGAAATGCATTTGGCATTGTGGTAAGAATGCAAACACAGCTCTTGGTCTGCAAATTCAAAGACTACATTACAACAACAACCACTACCTTGAGCATACAAAAATATGTGCTTATGGAGTACGTTTTCAAACCCGATTATTCCAATAAAGGATCTGAAGGGAGTTCCTGGTTTTATTTACAATATGCTGTCCATATGAGAATTTAGTTATAGAAAAAAATGGGCATTACCCATTCTGCAAGGTTTTATTGGCACACTTGGCCTGTTAAGGGATGTGGGCACCCAGCTGCATCTTCCCCCACTTGAATTGCAAACTAAGTGACTGAACTCCAGCTTGTACCATTCATTATCTGCTTGGACTTAATCTGATAACAAAGGTGTAAATCAGAGTTGAAATGACATATTTCCAAATGGCCCCTCTAAAGACCTCTCAAGACAGAAAGTTTGAAATTCACTCAAGTGTGTACAAAGATCTATAATTCAAGAGATGACAACTAGGATTGACAGAATAACCCACCTATGAGAAGACCCCAAATTCAGTATTGCCAATCCACCTCAGCTGCATGTCTTTGGACTGTGGAAGGAAACCAGACCACCAGGAGGTGACCCACACAAATGCAGGGAGAACATGCCAACTCTACAAAGATGGAACTCAGGACAGAAACCTTGGTCTCCTAAAAGTGAGGCAACAGTGCTTCCACAGTGCCACCCAATAACAAAATGTAGAAAATAATATTCTTTAGAAGACTGGCCCCACTGTTTACAGCTTTTTCTGTTACTGACATCCCAGCCTTGATGTTCTCTATTGGCAGATTTTCTGCTATGAAAGCTTTGTTTTATCACTTGGATCCCTGGAGTTCAATACACCTACGCCTTTTAAGATTTGGTAAGAAAATCACTAAATCATTTTGTCTGCCCACTCAAAGTGTGGTTAATGACTGGGTAAAAAGACAGCAGTAGTCCATGAATTGCTGGGTGTTGGATGTTTCCTGTTATATATATATTATTTGGCTTGTGACACTGGATTTTCCATTATTAATTTGTTTTGTATCTTATCCATTGTTATTGGTTAATTTTTGATGTCATTGCAGACTACTCTGTGTGGTGGTTTTGTAGCAGCCACCACCATTTTGTTATGTGTTTTCATGCCATGTTGTCTACTGCTTGCCTGTGCTATAATTGTTATGCTGCTATTAAAAGGATAATTATGGTATTTCCAGTCTATGTTTTTTCATAGTCACAGTATACATCCATTTGCCATAAAAACAATGTGTTCTTAAGTGAAGCATGTTTTATAATTTAAAAAAGCATTGTGCTCATTCTTATGGCTTACAGGCCATCAACCCAAACAGAAGAAGTAAAACGTATTCAATACTTCCAAGTGTAGCCCTTTCACTCTTGCCCCTATGCAAAAAAATCTTTGTAGGTTCTCTCTTATTGCATGGGAAGGGTGACAGTGATATCTACAAATAAATGGCCTAAAGACTGGTTTCTGCTATATTATATATATATATATATATATATATATATATATATATATATATATATATATATATAAACTAACTTTCTTATGGAGTATAAAAAAGGAAATGCGCCCAAAACTCCAGAACATCCACCTTCTCATGTAAAATAACAAACAGAAAATACAAGCTTTTCATGCATTATTCAGTAGGCATTCCACTGTTCAATCCAACCCCAAACAGAAATGTACTTAACATTAATGTAACTCTTTAATTATGTAACAAAATAAAGAGAAGAATATATATATACTGGTTAGGGTTGCCAGACGTCACTTATATACGGGACATGTCCCATATTTGATAATTTTGTCCCCTGTCCCGCGCTTACTGACCTTTCAGGGACACCCAAATTTTGTAATAAAAATATATTTTCACTACCTTCTTACATTACTTAGTTGTAACTTTATAAGTAATTATACTTTCTTTTCTCAGATTCTCTTGATGAAAATAACCCAAATGTAATGAGGAAACGAGTGTTTGCTGCCTGTTTGCAACTTGTTCAGTTGCTATGGTTGGCTGAGGACAGCGACACTGTTAGTTGCCGTTTTGCTCTCCAGCTGCGCTGCTGTGCATTTCTGTATCAGCATTGTAACATACAGCGTCAACAAAGTGTGTTGTTACTACTTGCCACGGCCCACTGCCTATAATAAATAATACTAATAGTTCTCTGTTGTCTGTATTAAATAAATATTTTCACATGATTTCACTTTTACAGATTTTTTTTAGCTTGTATTAAATAATTTTGAAATGATTTTACTTTTGTTTTCCTCATAACCCATTAAAATCCTTGCTTTATGTTTTAACTTATGTCTCTACTTTTATTTGTCTGGGTGTGCAGGGGGCATGTATAAATTTATATATATATATTAATATAGAGAGAGATTTTAAGAGTGTCTGTATTTCAAATTTTCTAATCTGGCAACCTTAACACTGGTAGTCTTCGATTTACGACCACGTTCGGTTCCGACGGACCGGTGTATGTAGTCAAACCTGACCATATGTATAGTACTGTATAATAAGACCCTTATGTCATATTGCTTGTTTTATATCCTTTTTCATTATTATTCTTAGCACATTGTGTAGATTTTTTCGATCACTTTTTATTAATCATATTGTTTCATTATTCCCGTTGCTCGCTTGCCGAACCTTTAACAGCTTCACGAATCCTTTCTTTGTCCGCGTTATGTTACGTCATCAGTGTGCGCCTCTCCCCGTGTTCATCGTGTTAACTGTGTGAGGAGAAGTTGGAACATTCATGTGTTTCCCGTTTTAATATTTAACCAGTTAATAATAAACATTAACAGATACATGATTTCGGTGTGGCTCCATTTCCCCTTCGTGGCCGTTCGCGCGAAGCGGCACATGGTGAGTCAAAACGTAGAAGTTTCAGAGTTTAACCGGATTCAAAGCCACAGCACAACAGTACAGCGCGTGCAGTAAACACCGGTTACAAGGGGATAACTTAAAGTCACACGCGGTCCCATACGCTTTCTTTCCTCCCTCATACTGCTTGAGCACCTTCATTTTTGTGTCGAGATAAATTGCTTTTTTTCCCGTATTCGTAAGACAAATGTAACGGAACATAGTCGAAACCGCCGCAGGTAATAAACCGAGATTAAGATGAATGAGTCACGTCGTACGGAGCCTGCGTGAGGAAAACTGTCGCTTGCCTGTGAGACGCGGTCGTAAGGCGTGCGAGTGTAGGACGACTACCTGTATATCACACCCTTATTACATTATACTGGTAAAGTGACTGGGCTGTTTAAAGTTTGTGGTAGCTACCTATCGTTGGCACTCAGATGAAATGATGACAAAGAAAATCTTTTACTTACAGCCTTATTGTTGCCATCAAGCTGCATTTAAACCAAGAAAATAGAGATGCACGATTCCTAATAGCGTTTTGAACTCCTTAAAACTTATTAAAGCCCTTTGCACAGACTTCAATATCCCGTCTGTTTAAGAAGTTCTTCTTTTCTTTCTTGACTCTAGCGGAGCTTGCCAACTGCCACTCTTTGCTGATGCCCACGATGCCGAACCCCCAGTCCGCCTTCCGATCGGTTCACGCCACCATTCAGAAACTCCCGCACCCTTCTTATATCCCTCTTGACATCATTTTTCTTTTTTATTCACCCGTAACTTACGAAAAACCAACAATGTTGCACACGCCCTCTGTCCACGCCGGCACGCCCCCCCCCCCCAATCACTTGCGCGCCCCTCCCGCCCTTTTCTCCCCCTTTCCTTTACCGCCTTGAGAAGCAGAAATTAGTCCACTAATACGCATTTTCCTCCGTTTTAACAGTAAATCAGTTTCCTATGAGCTGCAGCAAATATAAATCAAGCAAAATTATTTATCTATATGTAAAATAAATAACATTTGAACACTGTATTTTTTGATAGCAAAGATTCAAATACATTTCTAGGGTCCAGAATGTTCTTGAGTATTGATCTGCATCTTGGGATTACGCACATATTTCAAAACACCATATATTTTGGTGAGATTGTGCCATTTTTAAAGAAGTCCGACTGTGCTCAGTGCAGGGCTGAATTGTCCATTACATAAAAGAAGCACATGCTTGGGGCATCAAGGGGGTGAAACTTTCCATTGCCAAATTCACCGGTGGACCACATGGTGCAGGTGAACTGAGTTCCACAAAAACTTCCTTAGAATTGCATTTTATTTTAAAAAAACGTAAAAAGCGTTACATTTTTTTACATGAAAAATTACATTTTCATTAAATCTCAAAAGTATAACAATGATACAAATAATAATAGTAATGACGATTAAAAATAATAATATGAAATGAGCTGTAATAACAATAATAATAACAGTAATAATGATACCACTAATGATGGCAGAACAGTATATAATCTCAAAAGGAGTCCTTTGTGTGGTAAATCTTAAAGCACGGTGAAAGACACAGTCCAGCGTCAAAGTCGGGACAATAATAGCGTGTTTCTGTTCGGATTTTCTTTCCAGATTTATCAGTTTTTGAACAGCACACCGCACAAGTATGAGTTGGATTCTGTTTCTTTTTCCTGTTGGAGCTATAGAATCAATAAAATGTCTACCACTGGGTTGATCACGTCTCTTTAGTGGCAGTGTGGATGGTGGATGTGTGGCAATGATTTGTTCTACAAGCCGGCATGTAAAGTTTTCATGAGATTCGGTTTCGCCAGCTTTTTCTTTGTATAACACGAATGCATTCCTAATGCACTGTTCCACCAGATGACGAAATATCTTTTTGTAGCATTTCTTTTATTGCCTCCGCATAACGAGATAGAAAGTCGATTCTTGATCAGCATGATCTGTGCCGCCCACCACAGCACAAGGCTTCATAACCTGCTTGTTGCCTTTTGCCTGTCCACTTACTGTAGCTGCATTATGTACAGTGCTAAGAAGACAAACATGCAAAGGACTTTCTTGTCCTTTGATTTCTGCACAAGCAATTTACCATTATGCCAAGCTACTAGCACTCCTGACTGTAATTTAACTCTGCCAGAGTCTTCAGATATGCCACGATGGTTGGGACGTACAGTTCCATATGCGCCAGTCTTTCTTTGCAGCAAGATGTCAAATGGCTCTGGCGAAGTATAAAACTTGTCCATGGTTACACAGTAACCTTGATCCAGCAGAGCATCTATCAAAGAGAGAAGAGCGACGAGGCTGATTCCAGGGCTACAGGGGTTGAATTATGAGGAAAGATTAAAAGAGCTGAGCCTTTACAGTTTAAGCAAAAGAAGATTAAGAGGTGACATGATTGAAGTGTTTAAAATTATGAAGGGAATTAGTGCAGTGGATCGAGACTGTTATTTTAAAATGACTTCATCAAGAACACGGGGACACAGTTGGAAACTTGTTAAGGTTACATTTCACACAAACATTAGGAAGTTTGTCTTTACACAAAGAACGATAAACACTTGGAATAAGCTACCAAGTAGTGTGGTAGACAGTAGGACTTTAGGGACTTTCAAAACTCAACTTGATGTTTTTTTGGAAGAAATTAGTGGATAGAACTGGCGAGCTTTGTTGGGATGAATGGCCTGTTCTCGTTTAGAGTGTTGTAATGTTCTAAAGATGTCATTGATGACGTAGCAACAGCGTACTGATTGTATTTCAGGTCAAATGTTGCCCCTTACCCTGTGTACAGAACCGAATTCCAAATGTATTTCATTTTAGATTCACAAAGCTTGTAAAACTTTACTTCAAATCCTGCTCTTTTTGACACGATGTACTGTATCCATGACAGTCTCCCCTTATAAGCCACGAGACTTTCATTGATGCTGATATCACAGGTCTGGAATGAAAACGCTCCAAAATTTGACTATCAATGGCCTGTTTTTATCTCCCAGATTTTCTTCATTTTGGGTGCTTGATGGGTATTCTCATCAAAGTCTTCATTGTTGGTAAAGTGCAGATATTTCCTAATTAGTGAACACCTACACTCAGACATAATTTCTCCGATGAGAGGCACCACTGACAGAACCTTTATAGCCCGAGTGATTCTCGGTTGTAACGCTTATACGAGACACATCTGTACACTTGCCTGAGAGACACTCGGGACTAACGCTTTTAGCACAGTTTTCACAGCCTGAGTAACGCTATGGTCTAATGCTAAGGAGGCTACATGAAAAAATTACATACGCATTTATTGTGGAAAAAATCACAAGGAGGAATATATAGGTTTGGGTCGACCACCCCATATACTTAGAAAAAAGGCAAAAACAAAGCACTATTATGACGTTTACAAAAGCGAGTTCAAAATAGATCTGAAGTATGGTGAGCAAGGTGGCATTTATAATATCGGGTTGTCCCTCTGGAGTGAGGAACTGAAAGTGATGTCAGAACAGTCAGGTGGGATTTCCCTCTGTGGGTCTACAGAGGAGGAACGAGAGAAGGCATTAGTGGACAACGCCACTGGTGTACTATTATACTTATTTAAGCCAATCAGCTGCATCCCATGCACAAGTGTGTGACAATATACAGTTAAAAATAATAATAAAATAGTAATAATAGAGGTTAATGATATATATATTCATTTTGGGAATACAACAAAATAGATAGTGTGGTGTAGTGGTCACTGTGTGACCATGAGCAAGTCATGTGACCTGCCTGTGCTCCAACTGGAAAACCCAAGGAAATGCAGCCAATCGTGTCATAAATGTTGTAAGTCATCACCTTGGATAAAGGTGTCAGCCAAATACGTAAATGTAAAATTAGAATGTGGCACCCGCCCCACGGCCCACCAAGGCTCATGTGATCGTTCTTCTCTTGGTGAGTAAAAGTAAAACTTTTCAAATAAAATATGAATAAAATGGAAGCATACAAAAACTAACATTTTCTTCAATCTTTCTCTAAGTTTTGTTTCATTTTAAAAAATAAAATGTTATTTTACAGTGTATTATTGTTTATGGGCGGCACGGTGGCGCAGTGGGTAGCACTGCTGCTTTGCAGTTAGGAGATCCGGGTTCACTTCCCGGGTCCTCCCTGCGTGGAGTTTGCATGTTCTCTCCGTGTCTGCGTGGGTTTCCTCCCACAGTCCAAAGACATGCTGGTTAGGTGGATTGGCGATTCCAAATTGGCCCTAGTGTGTGCTTGGTGTGTGGGTGTGTTTGTGTGTGTCCTGCGGTGGGTTGGCACCCTGCCTGGGATTGGTTCCTGCCTTGTGCCCTGTGTTGGCTGGGATTGGCTCCAACAGACCCCCGTGACCCTGTGTTCGGATTCAGCGGGTTGGAAAATGGATGGATGGCTGGATGTTTCAATTTGTCTTCATTTCCGGGTCCACCTTCCAAAATTATTTTGAATTTTTTTTCCTCAGCTAGCCTCTTCCATCAGGTCTAACACTCCTAATGCAAAAGTCCAATATGAACTCTCGAATGTGTGATGGTTACGCATGTTGTTTGCTTTGTCCTTTTGCTACTTCAGTTTGAGCCAAGGCACACTTCTACAAACATGTCACTCTCTGTTTACGCAGTGACTGCTCACAAGATCTACAGCTAAGGCCGAGTCCATCTGCTCACCAACTACTTCATGAACAATCAGGACAACGATGTGCACATCCTGATCTAAATCTTCGAATTGATCACTGTGCTCCATCAAAGTGGTGCACGCCACATGAGCTAGGTGTGAAATTTTTCAAGGTAGCTCCTTCTTTAGAATGCTCTGGATGAGTGACTCGCGTGTTCTGCCAGGCTGCTGTACTTAGATGTGTGTCATGTCAAGTCAATTTGATTTAGAGAACACATTTTAATCAACAGACTTTGACCAAAGTGCTGTGCAATTTCCATAAATACACCAATAAATAAATAGATACAATAAATAAATGCAACAAAATATATCTCTCTATTATATAAAAAAAATCCTGTGACGAGACAAGACTTTTTGGAAGATTTTTTCAAGTTCTGCGAGACGAGACTTTTGACATGAGATCGTTTCAGGTCCCACCCGCCTCTCAACCATATTTAAACACACACACGGCCCTCTCACATCTCATTCGTGTGAATGCTGTTGACAGACACAGTTCCTGCGCTCTCAGCTCTTATAAATTTTTACGTTTTCCTCACTTTAAATTCCCAAATAAAGAAGACGTATTATGTCCAAACCTTATTGAAGAATTTCATCCCGAAGGGATATCAACAGAAGAAATGAGTACACGGCAATCCTAGCACTGAGAAACGATGAAGTCAAACAAATTAAGACGAAAATTGTCGATTGGTTACACGGCAAATTGGTTAAATGCGTGTTTGTTCACACCACAACATGTGTGTGTATTGTCACACAACAGCAATTGGCACACAACTCGTCTGCTGGTATTTGCACCCTAAGTCGAGGGTTGGCATTGTCAACTAATGCCTCGTCTTTCCTCTGGCCTTCAGAGAAGAAGATCGATGGTGTGACGTCACTTCCAGTTCCCACCACTTGAACCCACCAGGGTTCTCAGGGCTGCTTTAAAAGAGCCACCAGCACCACATCCCTTCAGTCTATGACTTGCATCTGAGAAGGCATTATATGATGACAATTGTCACTATTTTTTCATTGTTATCTATTTATATTTTTTCATTCTATCACTCTATCTACATATCCTCTGTTCTCATCTGCGTTATTGAACACAGATACCGAGACACGATTCCAGCAAAATGACATTTCTTTGCCTCTAAACTGCAACTTGCAAATGAAAACCCCTGGACCTCCCCTGTTTCACAAAGTCGACACCAGAGAGGCCATCTTTTGGGTCCAATAAGCTCTTCTTTTACCTGCCAGAAATGGAAATGTACTGCCTGTCTGGTGTTAGTTCTTAAATTTGCATCACAAGACCAAACTATGAAGACAATAACTTTGACTTGAGATAAGAGTGCTGCTGACATTTTGAGTGTCTTTTCATGTTCGACAGTAAGCCGTTTGAAATTTACTGCAAAAAAACAAAAAACAAAAAAAAGCAAACCTTTGTGTCCTCCTTACTGTGGTAGTTCATAAATGACCATTTCTGCCAGATATGTTTATTGCACGGAGTATGTGGCTGTGACTGAGTCAGCTCTGACGGTACCTGCACTCCATTTTGCCCCAAACCAGCTGCTCACATAGCTGGTGCTTGACTGGGGTTCAAAGCTTTGTTTTATGTGCTTATTTTTCTTTGTTTATTTAGCTTAATGTTACTTTTGTTAATTATTGGCTGTGTTATATTCCTTGTGTTTTGTGGGTGGTCCCCCAAGAGGTGGGGCCACCTGCCAGTCACAACCCGCAACCCCATAAAGAACCTCTGGCGGGTCTCCCACAGTTCCTGGTGGTTCATAGTGAATGCACTCTGGAGATGGTGAGTTCTTGTGAATTATTAGATTTTGACCATTTTGTTCTGTTTTTTTAACTTCGAATATCTGTATTGGGAATTATTTGCTTTGGATTGATGTGGGTTACAGGCAATTCCATTTTGCCTTTTGTACTCTGCAGAGCTTTCTTTTTTTGTCCCTGGACAGTTTGCAGAAGAATACCTTTTTATTTTTATAAAGATTCTACAAGGACCGTTTTTGTGTATAGCCAGGGCTTTTGATGGGGTTTCCCCCACTAGTGGGCATTTATAGAAGTGCTTTTGGAACTTTCTGGTGCTTTGAACTCCCAATTCATGACACAAAGTGGCTGGTGGCACTCTGACAGACACCGCTCACGTGATTTAGTTGTCTCCCCAAACAGAATTCTTACAGAGCATCCGGAAAGTATTCACAGCGCATCACTTTTTCCACATTTTGTTATGCTACAGCCTTATTCCAAAATGGATTAAATTCTTTTTTTTCCTCAGAATTCTACACACAACACCCCATAATGACAACATGAAAAAAGTTTACTTGAGGTTTTTGCAAATTTATTAAAAATAAAAATACTGAGAAATCACATGTACATAAGTATTCACAGCCTTTGCTCAATACTTTGTCGATGCACTTTTGGCAGCAATTACAGCCTCAAGTCTTTTTGAATATGATGCCACAAGCTTGGCACACCTATCCTTGGCCAGTTTCGCCCATTCCTTTTTGCAGCACCTCTCAAGCTCCATCAGGTTGGATGGGAAGTGTCAGTGCACAGCCATTTTAAGATCTCTCCAGAGATGTTCAATCGGATTCAAGTCTGGGCTCTGGCTGAGCCACTCAAGGACATTCACAGAGTTGTCCTGAAGCCACTCCTTTGATATCTTGGCTGTGTGCTTAGGGTCGTTGTCCTGCTGAAAGATGAACCATCACCCCAGTCTGAGGTCAAGAGCACTCTGGAGCAGGTTTTCATCCAGGATGTCTCTGTACATTGCTGCAGTCATCTTTCCCTTTATGCTGACTAGTCTCCCAGTCCCTGCCGCTGAAAAACATCCCCACAGCATGATGCTGCCACCACCATGCTTCACTGTAGGGATGGTATTGGCCTGGTGATGAGCGGTGCCTGGTTTCCTCCAAATGTGACGCCTGGCATTCACACCAAAGAGTTCAATCTTTGTCTCATCAGACCAGAGAATTTTCTTTCTCATGGTCTTTGAGTCCTTCAGGTGCCTTTTGGCAAACTCCAGGTGGGCTGCCATGTGCCTTTTACTAAGGAGTGGCTTCCGTCTGGCCACTCTACCATACAGGCCTGATTGGTGGATTGCTGCAGAGATGGTTGTCCTTCTGGAAGGTTCTCCTATCTCCACAGAGGACCTCTGGAGCTCTGACAGAGTGACCATCGGGTTCTTGGTCACCTCCCTGACTAAGGCCCTTCTCCCCCGATCGCTCAGTTTAGATGGCCGGCTAGCTCTAGGAAGATTCCTGGTGGTTTTGAACTTCTTCCACTTACGGATGATGGAGGCCACTGTGCTCATTGGGACCTTCAAAGCAGCAGAAATTTTTCTGTAACCTTCCCCAGATTTGTGCTTTGAAACAATCCTGTCTCGGAGGTCTACAGACAGTTCCTTTGACTTCATGCTTGGTTTGTGCTCTGACATGAACTGTCAACTGTGGGACCTTATATAGACAGGTGTGTGCCTTTCCAAATCATGTCCAATCAACTGAATTTACCACAGGTGGACTCCAAATAAGCTGCAGAAACATCTCAAGGATGATCAGGGGAAACAGGATGCACCTGAGCTCAATGTTGAGCTTCATGGCAAAGGCTGTGAATACTTATGTACATGTACTTTCTCAATTTTTTTATTTTTAATAAATTTTCAAAAACCTCAAGTAAACTTTTTTCACGTTGTCATTATGGGGTGTGGTGTGTAGAATTCTGGGGGAAAAAATGAATTTAATCCATTTTGGAATAAGGCTGTAACATAACAAAATGTGGAAAAAGTGATGCGCTGTGAATACTTTCTGGATGCACTGTATTTGCATTAAAAGTGTGAATAGTCTATACTGTCTTAGTCTATATATGTCTTGAAATATCACCACTTAAAAAATAAGTGTACGTTTGCTGAAAATAGACCATTTTTAAAAAAAAAACTGTGTGATACCTTTTATCAATTACACATTCTGTACTTGAGAAATAGCTTAGAAACTGAGGGGATATTTAACAAATGGTCGACAAATTATAAAAGCCTGCCAAAATGCATTTGTACATACACAGGAATAATTAAAAGGGTAGCTCACCTGGTAACACTTGCCTAACTCTTAAGGTGGTTCCTAAATGTTCGAGTTGTCCATGCAGACATATCGGAGGAGCTCCGACATTTAGAACTTCATCCAGCACTCAATCACTGAAAACACCATAGGGATTCACAAAGGTACAAGCCTTTGAAAAACATTTATGAATAAAAAAGAGAAGTCATGGTGTGCATCTGGAGGGCGTCTTCCAAATCTCGATATTTAAGCAAGCTTATAAGAAAAGATTAACCGTGAATAGAAGCCATGCAATTGGAAGAATTAAAAGACCTTATCTGTACTAAGAAATATATTTGCTGTATGAGTAGTCTAAATGATAACTTGTGTTAAATCTGAAGTAACAGAACAATACTTCATTTTTCATTTAGAAATGACTCAATGGAAATGAAAGTTAAGAAGGACCCACTTCAGTGTTATTAGGCTTTTCCTGACATTCGTAATCTACTCATTCATTTGTGGTGGCCATTTCCAATGCTGCCAAAGGCAACTTGACAAAACCTTGCTTCTGTCTTTGCCATCCATCACCTGTCTTTTGCCAAATGAGAGAGCAGTGTGGATGATGCCTCAGTGGGTTATAATGGCAGCAGGGCAAAAGCCTATTTAGCAACAGAGTCGATGTTGATGTTTTTATTTTCTATCTGTCTGTCTGTGTACAGCCAACAAGCTTCAACATCTTATGCGAGCACAATGTGGACACTCTCCAACCCTTACATCAGTCACATTAACAAGGCGCAAACATCCATTTCAACAATAAAAACTGCTTTAACTTACAGTATATGGCCAAAAGATTGTGGGCACTGGACCACCACAACTATATGAGCTTATTGGACATCCCATTCCAAAACCATTAATATGGAGTTGGCCCCACTCTTCTGGGTGGGTGTTACATATACAAGGTTCAGGAGTGTATCTGGGGGAGTTTGTGCTTCGTCAGTCTAAAGAGAATTTGTGAGGTTAGGTACTGAAAGTGGACGAGACGACCTAACTCACAATCAGGCACCCCAGTTCATCCCAAAGGTGTTGAGGTTGGGCTTCTGTGCAGGTCACTCAAGTGACTCCATGTCTTTAGGGCCTTCTGTAAACTGTTGCCACAAAGCTGGAAGTGCACAATTGTCTTAGAAGTCTTTGTATGCTGTGGCATTCATGGTGTCCTTCACTGGCCCAAACCCTGAAAAAGATACTGACCAATAGCCCACCTCCACTGCACCTCACAGTAGGCATCATGCAGTCCAGAAAGTTGTGTTCTCATGGCATCTGCCAAACCTACAATGGCCATCAGGTTGCCAGATAATGAGGTGTGATTCATCACTCCAGAGTCCAATGATGGGGGCTTTACACGACTCCAGCCAAGATAAATAATAGCACATCCACCAGTCTGGTCATACCCTTTTGTTACTTTGTCAGAGAATTCCAGCATGTTAGTAAAATATGGCCTTCCTCGTCTGAACCCATGTTGCTTGTTCGGTAAAACTGTTCTTTTCCATTGTTGCACAGTCTTCCATTAATTGACCTGTGATGCACATTAAGATTACTGGCTGGCCTTGGAGTTCTATGACACATAGTATATTTAAAATAGCGTATCATTATATGACTGGCCTTATAGTTATTTATTTAAAATCAAATTTTTCAGACAGCCCATTGTGAATAAATGAGATTCTAGCCATCACAACAGTCAAAGACTGATACAGTTAAGGATGGAAGTCCCAAGAGGTGATGTCTGTATGCTAAGCAAGTGGATTGCCACCTATCATGGGGGGCCAGATTGTACATTTCAGATATACAAATGTTAAGGAAAGAAGAAAGGTAGAGGAGTGAAAAATATATATGGCCGAGTCTGGACTATTCCAAGAGGTAAGACTTCAAAAATTAACACCTGCACAATAAAAATGAAAAGTGAGAAGTACTTTGGCTGACCATAGTGGGAAAAGTATGAAAATACTTTGTTGTTCTGCAAAATTAAATGTATCTTGTGTCTTTCTTGTGCCATTAAGCATGTCATGTGCCTCGGCATGCAGTTCAGATCAGGTACTCACAGAGATGGCCCCCAACCTGTGCAACACTCTTGTCCTGCCAACAGAGTGGGATTGTGGACCACAGTACCTATGAGGTCAGTCACGACATGCACCAACATCACAAAACATCCTGAACGTCAGTCACGAGACGTCTGTGTGAGGGTTATCCGACTCAAAGGATGTTTCGTCACGGACGTTGTGGGCATTACCTGACCTGTGTCACAGCCTGGAGAAATGCCGGTAAGGAACAACGCAGAAACACAAACCGATCTTCAAATCCAGGTGCCCGGAGCCCCTGTCCTCTCATCAACCGTGCACCGGGTCCATATAAGGGAACTGGGCACGAGCCAAATGTGTACGCAATTAGCCATGGAGGCAGTTACAACAATCCTTAAAGTAGCCAATCCCTCTCAGAGTCGTGAAATGCAGGAGACCCTGTGAAATAAACAATAATTGCCCCAAAGACTGGAATTCTGTAAAAACAATGATATATACACACACACACATATATATATATATATATATACACACACACACATACAATATATATATATATATACACGCACACACACATACAATATATATATATATATATACACACACACACACATACAATATATATATATATATATACACACACACACACTATATATATATATATATATACACACACACACACACACACACACACATATATATATATATACACATACATACATATACATGCTCACTTATTGCTAGTATGTGGCATTTGTTGTATTTTGTTTGTGGTTATCAATCTATCCGTCTTTGGCTGGCTGAAGCATAGTGGCAAAGATCATTATTTTTTAGCAGACACTTAATCTACTCAAAACCAGTTCATCTCCTACTTCTTCACTGACTTCAATGCATTTTGCCAAGTCTGCCAAAGTTCCCCAACATTTCCACACTTTCACCAAACTCATCGCAAAGTTCACTCTATACTAGTGATCAAGGATCATCACTGCACTATATGCTGCACACTCTGTTGCGGAGTATTTTAAATGTTATTCTATACTAGCTGAAATTCCCAGGGTTGCCTGAGAGGAAAAAATATATATATTTTTTACCTGTTTGAGAAAAAAAAAAAAACTTTAAAAATAAACAATGAAAAATCACTAATGTGCTTGTCTTGCATGTATGTTATCATCCAGTTGACACTTTGAACCGGCCAACTCTATTTAATTTCAAAAGTAACACGGGCGCGGTGGTGCTCAAACATAAACAAAGCTGGCAGTCAACTCCAGTTCACTCACTGGTGGTATATATAGTTTCCTGACTTGTGTGCATTGTATAGATTATTACTTTTATGTTAGTTTTGTAAGTAAAAGGTTACTCCATAACGTTGTAAAATGACCCCCACTAAATTACAAATTACCATGAACACTCTTCCAAAGCACAAAAGGCGTCAAATGCATCGAAATTAATATTCAAGGAAGAAACATGTTACTGTTATTTTTTATTATTTGCAATGTACATCAGGGACCAGAGGTTACACATTTATTACTGGTTTGAGCGGCACCACTCCCCACCCCCTAAAAAAATATATATATGCACTATTTTTGTGCAGACATTTACAGACTTGCCTTTTTTATACAATTCTTTAATCTGTTATGATGCCGACCAACCCATGCTTTGAAACACAACTTTGACAAATGTTTTAATTTTTAAGCAAACTGACAAAATGTCTTTGTGAAACAAAATGCATATTACACACCTGCATGTTTTCACTGTGTAATGGGCATTTAAAAAGCAAAGGATATACTTTACAGCTGATACAGTGCTTAATTAGGGGACCAAACATTTTGACCAAAGTGAGCTTGGAAACTGCTCATTGCTATATGGCTTATGAATAAGGACCTTCAAATTTGAAAAAAATTCAACCGTATAAAATTCACACATATATACATATATATACTGTATATTACATTTTTTTTTCTTTACACAAAGATGTTCTTTTAGAATCACAATTTCCTCCCCTTCAGTTACAAACAGTTGATAACAGAGTAAGCATGTATGTATAAAGTCTATGTAAATACAAATGTACTCTTCTGTGGTGCAGCACACATGCTTTTGCCAAATCTGAACCAAAACTATCCTCTGTATTAAATACTTCAAATTCTATTAAAAAATACAAACTTTGAAAAAGGACTTGTAATAAAAGTAAATCAAAAACAATGACTGGTATTCTGAATTAAAATCCAGCGATATTAAAAACATAACTGTAGATTTCTGGATGCAACTGAATGTCATCAAAAATAGACTACCCTGAAAGTGTCATTTTTGTACTTGGGAATTAAAAAAAAGTCCTTTTATACAATCAGGTGTTTGATTTATTGATGGTTCTAGAAGAATTCCAAGTTAGTGCAATATACCCAGCAATGATCTTTTATGGCAGTTATGTGGTTGGAGTTTTAGTCTCTGCTTCTGTTGGAGGCTTTTCACCTTCTTTTGGTGCTTCTGGTTTTACATCTTTTACTTTATCTTTGCTTCTACTCCGTTCTTTTCTTTCTTTATCTCGCCCCCTGTCTCTTTCCCTTTCCCTGTCTCGATCTCTTTCCCTATCCCTGTTTCTGCTTCGGTCATGATCACGATCTCTGTCTCTGTCCCTATCCCTTCCACGATCCCGATCCCTGCTCCTTGATCGGTCACGGTCTCGCCTTCTGTAAGAGTCTTTCTCTTGATCCCTATCTCTATCCCTGTTCCTTTGTCTATCCCTGTCTCTACCCCTGTCACGAGTCTGATCGTCTCTATTTCTATCTCCCTCTCTATCTGCAGGCTGATCTTTGTGCCTTTCCCAGTCTCTGCCTCGGCTTCGATCTGAATCTCTGTCTCGGTTTCTTTCCCAATCTCTTTCTCTGTTCCAAGGTTTACCAAGATTCTTGTCCCTAGATCTACCCCGTGCACCATCCCGTTCTCTTCTCTTTTCCTCTGATAATCTATTTTGTCTTTCCTCTGAATGACGACCAGGTCCTTCAAGTCTTTCCCTTTGTCTCTCAGGATTGTTACGTGAATCTGAATCATTTATAATTCTTCCTCTTCCTTTGCCTCTTGCTTCAGCAGGTTGCCAGTGCTCAAGTTGTTCTGGTTCAGGCCCACGTCCAAAGCGACTTTGTCCACGGCCTTTATTCCAGCCTTCCTGCACCTTTTCTGGAGGATTTGGAAGCAAAGGCCGGGGATGCCTAGCTGGTCTACCATCTGTTGGATGTGTTGGACCTTCAAATGGGAACCGTGGGTGTCCAGCATTATCAGGGAATTGAGAAGGCCCATGAGCTCGTGGGCCACTAAACTGAGATGAGCCTGGGCCCCGTGGACCTGCAAAATGCGCAGGATGTAGTCCCCGGTGTTCATCAAAATGCTGAACAAGCGGGACCCTGGGCTGTGGAGATGGAACTCTCTGACCTGGATGAAGGTGTGGCGGTGGACCTCGTGGGCCTGAAAACTGGTTTGGTGAAGGATATCTTGGCCCAGTAATGTCCCCTCCTGCTGGTGGGTGTATATTTCTTGGCCCTTCAAACTGAGGTGAGAGTGGTGGGCCTCTAGGGCCATCAAACTGGTTTGAAGGATGTACTCTTTGACCCATTAATGGAGAGGGAGATGATGTTCGATTTTCCCTAAACATATGGGGTACTGGTGGTGCACCACTTCTGTGATGTTCCATTATTGGCTGAAATGAACTACTGTTATTCCCATATTGCATTTCCTCAGGAATTCTCTGAGGTTCAGCAAGGGGGAGCATAGGACCATGATCTGAAAATTGATGAGGTGCAGGTCCTCGTGACCCCTGAAACTGAGAAGGGTGGGGACCTCTATTATCAAATGGCCCAGGTACTGGACCTCTGAAAGATGGATGTGGAGTTCTTTGTCCATGAAAATGTACAGCAACATCATCTGTAGGACCAACAAACCTTGGCTGCAAAGGTTCATTTTGTCCATCGAATGAATGTGGTAGATTCCCATGAGCTTCTAAAATCTGTCCCGGAACTGGGCCTATTTGTGCCATATTTTGAATGGGTGGTCCTGGAAACCGTTGAGGTGGAGGACCTCTGTGAGCCACTGGCTGAAATGGAACTGGTCCTCTTTGTCCCATCATATTTGCAATAGTAGGTCCTCTTGGACCTTCCAGATGATGTGGTGAGCCTTCCCAGTGTTCTTGAAATGTCGGATATGGAGGTCGCTGCTCTCTGAACTGGTCGGTTTCACCCTCGTATTGTGGAACAAGAGGCTGAGGTTGAAATGGGGCTGGCAATGCTTCTTGTGGGCTCATAAACTCAGAGTTCATTATTCCCATTTGAGGCATGCTAGTGCCATGGTCATTTTGCAGAAAGCTTACCCCCTGTGGAAGTTCCTGTGAATGGTCAGGTTGTGAGGATGAAACAGAAGGTATGCTATCATTTGACTGAGGAAAACAAGGTGGCTGAGATGGAGTTGGCAGCAGCACCTTTCGTGGAAACCGATGTGGATCACCAGCAACATCTTCAGAATTTAAACTACTGGAAGAATCAGGCCAAGGCATCACAGTGCTATTTAATGTTTCTGAAACTGTCACCTGCTCAGAATGCCCAAATACACTACCAGGCTGCATGAACTCTGCATTTTCAGAAGAACTTAAATATGGATCAACTACTTCTCCAAGTAGAGGAATAGCTACTTCTGCACCTTCAGGCTCAGCATTTATAACACTATGATTAGCCTCTGCTGGATGAGAACCAGCTACACTGTCAACATTTTCAGGCTTAACTACTACTTCAGTATCATCTGTGAGACGCCGGGAGGGTGCTTGTCTGGGATCCCTGCTCTGTCTTGGGTCTCGTCTTTGATTTATTAGCAGGGGAGGTAAAGATTTTTTAACCATTTCTTCCACCTTTTTACCAATCTGAAGTAAGGTGCTGTCTGGAGCAGAGGATTTAGGAGGAGGAGACATCAAAGCAGCTGAAACAGAAAAGTGAGCCATGGATATTCCAACAGCTGCCCTCTGTTGTCTCAAGGCTTCTTCCTGTTCCTCTACTTGTCGCTGTTGTTCTTCAATCTGTTTATTTAACTCATCTAACATTTTTTGCTGCTCTGTTATTGATGAGCCTTGACTTTCTTGGGATATATAATTACTGGGTGCTTCTCTGTTCTTTATATCCACAGGTAAACTTGGGAAATCGCTGATAACAACTTTAGCTTCCTCAAAGATGGTTTCATCCTCGGGATCATAAGCCTCTTCTTCTACAACGGGAGCTTTACTCACGTTCTCTGCTTCTGAAAGTTTGTTAACGTGAGGTGGATTGTCTACTCCATATATTTTTCCTGGATCATACTCCTCCTCTGGATCATACGGTCGATCATACTCATCATCTTCTAATGTTTTATTTTTGGAAATTTGGCCAAACTGTTGGACAATTGGGTCAAGCAAAGGAGCAGATGTGGACACCACCGTATGTTCAGAAATGCTTTGCTGTGGTAAAAACTGGTTAGTTTCAGCACATTCAGTAGGCTTCTTTTTGCCGAATAATGTGTTTAAAATATGCTGTAAAGGAGTTGAACTTACAGTGTTACTGGCAGGGGGAACAGAAGGTGTTGTTTCTGCTCCTGAAACTACGCTAGCAGTAGTGGTGGTGACTTTAGTAGATGACACAGGTAATACAGAGGAGGCAGTAGAAGAGGTGTTAGAGGATGGATCTGATGAGGTTGTAAGGGGTGGAGACCCAGGAGGTGTAGTACTGACTGAAATTTCAGAACTATAAAAAGTAGGCTTCTCTTGTTTAATTTCAGGTTTCTGAAGACTAGGAGATTTTCCAGCAAAAGAATCATCTTCATCTCGTATCTGAATTTTGGACTTCTTTTCATCACTGACTTTTTCAGCATCTGACTGGGCTCCAGGCCGTTTTAGCTTCTGGCAAATTACTAAACCAAGAAGAAGATTTGGACGAGATGATTCCAAACCTACAAAAAAAGAGCAACATTTCATTAAATCCTCACTTTAATGTTCCCAGATCCATTCAGATGACTAAAACAAAAACTTTCAATTTATGTAAAATGCAGCTACGTACCACACTGAGTATTTGTTGTATTTCTTAATTTTCTGAATATACAAGGAGAAAACACTATCGACATTGTAGAGAATACTTTGTTTAAATGTAAAAATACTTCTAAATATTGTATGTAACAACTTAAAACTACAACATCAAATAGCATGGTCATATCCCAGCAGCATTACTTGAAAATCTGAATGCCAAGTTAACCCCATTTTTTTTATTCCCTACAAGAATCGACTTTCAGATAGTCATTAACGTGTGCATGTTACAATTTATATTTAACTTGGGCCTTTATATTTATCACTTTCCTTCCACTGCAATTTTAATATAATAGACATATTGGCCAGAAATGACAAAAATATAATGGTGCTTGTGCATTTCCCTATAATTAGGTCAGTACAGAACTTCTGTGCCTAATTTGCAGGTTAAAGTAATAGAAGTTTAATTGTGTTGTTTTGAGTGCAATTCATATGCAAATCATTTCCGCTGAAGCCTCTTAAAAATACTAAGATGTGACTTTTTGTAACTAGAAGTTTAAAAACCCTTGATTAATTCTTTGTAAAATAGGCCTATATGGATGAAGAACCCATACCAGCTTTGTTAGTTTTCAGATTAAACAAAAATCCAACCTCATGTAGGGTGACTGTACATCACTTTTTTGGGGTAAATTTCCCTGATGGTTAAGAATTACCTAAGTGTCACCTACTGCAGAGTATTCTTCCACAAAGTGAATGCAAGGATAGACTTGTAAATTAAAATTCAATGTTTGAGATTATACATTTGGGAGTTCAACAAGCATTAATTGTATTAAAACTTTGGTAGTTTGTTGGAAACCTTCTTAAAGAATCCTTTATACAGATCTTAATTTTCTTTTATGTATATAGGTCTTCAAACCATATGTTTTCAATCATGAATGCGGATAAATTTTCACTGCTGTAAATTAAATTAACAGCCTGGTTGTAATAGTTTAATTTTTTTTACACTAATATAAAAAAAATAAAAATACACTAAGCGTAATGTGATAAAAGTAAACAAATTTCTATTAAGGATAATGTTGCTTCATATATATTTATTTTTAATGAGCACACTTTTGAATTTTTAACAGTATGAAGCAACATTTTTAAAGAACAACTCTAAATAAAAGGTTAAACATGCTTATTTTTAAAAAGAAAATGGTGGATGGTGTAGTGCATCACTGTTGTTGTCACTGTAAATCTGGTATCCGAATGTCAGTTGTCTCCTGTCTCAAATAAGTAAAGTTCAATGCCATCAACATCCTTGGGGGGCCAAGCAATTTTAGTATCAAATTTCTGCATGGATTCTACTGGATGGTAAAATTTTAAAAAAATTCTAGTTTCAGTGTAACAAAATATTTAATATTCTGAGCATTTTATTATCAAAAAATACTTTTCAAACAAAATATAAAAGTATCTGTCAGATGCTGACATCACAAATGTTACTAGTGTTTAGTGTCTTAAAGATGTCATGACATTTGCTCAAAGCACAAAGGTTAAAAGTTTTCAGAAGTTATGGAAAATAGTGAGTCAACATAATAGTAAAAGTTAATAAAACATGCAGTTTCTTTAACTTTAGCTCAAGAGGAGAAACAGGGTGTTTACTTCCAATAAAAACATAACAATGCTGTTATTCTTGCTTTCATTATTGGTGTACCTAAAATGCTTTCTTAAATTTTATTTGAACTTTGTGGGTAGCATTGTAGTTAGTACAACTTCAAAGGCTTGGTTTTACACTCCATGGTTAGTTTGTGTAGAGCTTGTATGTTCTCCATGTCCTTGCAGATTTCTCCCATGCCACTCCAGCTTCTACCCAGATCCCAAAGAGGGGTCTGACTGTTGCTTCTAATATCAGCTTGCGTGATTGCAACTGTACTGACTGAACTACAATTAAAAAGTAGGTTCAGAAAATGGATGGATGAAGAATGTACTTCTGGCATGGAAATCAGAGGCCCACCTGGCAACAAGTGGGATTAATATTCCTTTAAGAATGACTTTTAATAAGCAAAGTCATGGTAATTTACAGCACTTCCAGCATCAAAACAAATACTTCAAAGCACCATCCTGTATTCTTGAAAGTAAAATTCCTTTTTGAAGTATTAAGAATATTTGTAGGGTATTACAGGCGATTGTACAAGACTGGTGCATGACAATAATACTTTCAAAAAGTACACCTCTAGGGTTAAGTCAGTATGTATGTAAGCCTTATTATGCTGTAGTTTTAAAACACTGAGCAAAGTGTGTAAGCAAAATTTAGATGTGCACTGAAGATGTAAAAGTATTTTAATTACACATCTTAGATTACATTTAAGCAAATTTGTTTGTATCAGACACCTATGGCCTCATTGCTAACTTACATGTCACATGATTTAGAAGTCATTTCATAATACTGACAGTGGACTGGAACCCCAATGTTGCTGGGATAGGATCCACCCTCCACAACCATTACTTTGCCAGGTAACTGTTTGATAGTGAATTGATGGATACTTAATAGTTTCAAGTATGAACATCAGTATAGCATCAATAATTAAAGTTTGTGTGGTCAAGGTAGCTGCTTTGTGAGAGCAGATGTGAATGGCACGTGCTATATTACCCATGTTGTACTCATACAGAAGAGGAAGACATTTCAAATCAAGGAAACTGTAATGGAGATAATATGAGAGGTGCCTAGCCAATCTCCCTCCCGCCCCTTTTTAAATGTTATATGAACATTAACAGGATGAACACACACATTGTATTTGACCACAACTCTTGACAAAATGAATGTGCGCAAATTCCACTCTTCCGTTGCCATTTCGCTTTTCAGAAATAACTTCTGAAAACCTATAATTCCGAGATCTCTTCAGTTCTTAGCATTTTCATGTCAGGCCATTATTACTTTATGCAATTTCATTTTGTTTTTTGATTCTTGGAAAATTCAGAGTTTTCTTTTCTACTCTGGCTGATTAAATAAATACGGAGTAGAATTTAAATCCTGAGACTGGCCATTTGAAGACTTTCTCCTTGTTGTCATCTTCCAAAGAACTCTCTCCTGGCAGTCTGTCATCTTTGGTTCTTTGCCTTGCTGCATGCCAGCTTGCTACCAATGGGTTTGGAAGCATTTTCTTCTGGACAGGTTGAAAAAAACTCTTTTCTGCAGACTACAGCATGTATTTTGCTGCCTCCATGAATAAATATGTATGCTAAACAACAAAGACAGCAAGTTTTATAGAATTTACATTGAGAGTTCCTTTACCCAATGCTGCAACATTTGATAACAGGCTTATTATTTAACCTATTCTTTTTAGGTGCCTTGTTTCAGTAAAGGAAATCTTCAGAAAGCCATCCACAATTTATTAGAATTAATGTGTAAACTTAAAGCAAACCTGCTGCAAGTGTCCCCCCAAGTGGAGGAGTGTTTTAATATGAAAGCCTTTATCTGGACAGCAGCATTCATATATTGGGTCTTCCAATCAGAATGCAGCTATTGGATTTGTTTTTGCCAGCTACTGTAATCAGTTTCAATATTTTACATGTTGGTTTTGATCACGATATAATACAAATGTAATTAAAAGACGATGCAACTATTAAAGTCACTTGCAGTTTATGTTCATAATGGTCTTGACATACAGATTTTCTCCAACTTCTTTTTTTGAGCTTAAGAAAACTATATAAACACTGTAATACAAGTTGCTCTAAATGACACTAAGACAAGAACAAGATCATACGAGAGAAATCTACCGCTGTATCTTTCTGGTATGTAAAACAATCTTTATTCAAAATAAATGTCAATGTAAATATAAAAATACAATATACATAATTTGCAAAATACATAAGCAACCAAAATTTTTTTTTTCAAAAAAGGTGATCAGTCACACTGATCAACATGGGCTCACGAACTGGAGAGCCCTTTAAGAAGTTGGAACTGTGATACCAGTGGTCCAATACTTTGCTAATGTCAACTGGACAAAACCAGTTCATGGAAGGTGAAGGGCGTTTAT
The DNA here is from genome assembly GCF_900747795.2 of Erpetoichthys calabaricus. NCBI lineage: Eukaryota > Metazoa > Chordata > Cladistia > Polypteriformes > Polypteridae > Erpetoichthys > Erpetoichthys calabaricus. The sequence continues at coordinate 95,126,850 of NC_041403.2, read as the reverse complement.
TCATAAATTGGAAATTATGTACTTACCTGTTGAACTGCAACACAGATGGCCTTGATAAGAAAAAAAAATTAAAGGAAGCTTTTCCGTACGTTCCTCTGAATGGAATTAAAGTGCGTTGGGTTTCTTAACAATTGATTTAAGTGGCAAATGTCAAAAATTTAGGATTTCAACAGGCAATTTCACAAAACCTGTATCAGTGATGGCCACAAGTAATTTTTAATGGCATCATGACCCACGTTACAGGAGGTGTTGGGACACATTCTGGTCTGTGTGACCAGGTGCATAGAGTTTCTCTCTACACAGCTGAAGCTTACCTGGCCCTTCAAATGGCAATAGTTTAGATGGAACAGAGTCCTTGGCGCTCAGTGGAATGAGGTAAAGATCTTTAATTCTTCTATTATTATTGGCTACCACACCAAATCGGCCCCGGCTGCTGAAATAAGAGAATAGAGAGATATAGGCGACCTCCTCCTCTTCTGTTGCTGGATGGAAACGGATTAGGCATAGTTCCTGTAGTAATACACAAAAAAAAGCAACACCAGTGGACATTGTTACTATCCAAGAGGTTGGTATTTAAATTGATTGTAATAGAATAGGAACAGAGAACACTTTAAAGTCAGTCAGTTTTTGTCTAACCCACGTAGCCCTGAACAGGATTGCAGGGGTGTAGTGGAGCCTACACCAGCTAGCACAGGGCACAAGGCATGAACAAACCCTGGACAGGGCAAACACACATCTACACCACAACTACACACTAGTGGCAATTTACCCAACCTGCACATCTTTGGACTGTGGGAGGAAACCAATGTAGACAGGGTGGAGAACATGCAAACTCCACGCAGGGAGGACCCAGGACGTGAACTATGGTCTCTCCTTACAGCGAGGCAGCAGTGCTACCACTGTGCCACCATCACAGTTCAAAGTGACAATCAAATATCTATGTCGGCATGAGCTAGTTCATTAGGGATTGTTTGGAAAAAGTTTTTCCAACTTTCCCAGAATGACAACTTCTTGGCAGCACATTTTTTTTTTTTTTTTTACCTGCTTTTCAATTCTGTATGTTATAACCTAAGGGAACAGTGGCATGGTGTTTAGCACTCCTTGAAGAAGAGCTCCGAATTTCAACCACTGTATCAATCTGTGTGAACTAAGCAACAGTTGTTACTCCAGCTTTCCTACATCATTCCAAAAACATTTGCGTTAAATTCACAGGGAGCTCCAAATGAACCTGGTATGATCAAGTGTATCCAGCAAAAGACTTTCATCACATGGAGATGTTTCTGGCCTTGTATCCAATTCTGTTAGGATATTTAGAATCATGAATTTCACTGTGCTGGTTTGGAATGATTATCTGCTCTTTTATAACCTTTAAAGACCCTTGCATAAATGAAAAGTAATTTTCAATAGACTACAGAATAAGCCATTGGAGCACATTTGGTACTTGGCTGTTGTCTAATGCCACACAGTTACTTAAGCGTTTGGTACACTGGTCTGTATTTAACTTACACCCTGCCTGACCTGATACTGAAAGACACAGCATGCAAGTGAAACGTTCATCCATTTCTTTTCTATTAAATTTCTAACTCCACGCTTTCCCATAGGAAAAATAGCTCTAGGAAAGTTAATGAGCATTTGTGAACACATAAAAGGTTTATACAAACCAGTATTTCACTGCAGTTTACATTATACGCTATTAAAAATCTTGTTGTTCAGTTCTCTTTACCTTGGTCAATGAAGATTTTAGCTTTCCAATATAATCCCAGACTGTGTGTGGGGAAATTCGACCACCAATATGAATGGTATCAGGTAAATCCTAAAAAGGAAAAATTACAGGATTCATCAAATGCTATCTTTGTAAGTTAGTCATAAAGGACTCATCAGGATATTATTTTTCACTAATGTACAATTCTTTTTCATTGAATAATTAACATCTTACACTGTGTATAATCAACACTTTTACCAAACCATAAACAAAGAGGTAAGTCTACTGGATTCTTGCACCTAACAGTCATCTTTTTGGTCCAACTGACTTGGTGGCCTATTCAGATATCCTGGAATAGATCCGAGGATAAGAAAATCCTCCAGCAATCAAATTTTCTGTCTCTTCCCTTAATGCTGGGGAAGACAGTGAAAGAAAGAGCAAAAATAGTTGTGTTCATTCCCAGAAATTACTAGGTAAAATGTTAGCTGGAGCAGTAACCTGCATTAAGTAATCATTACCAGGTGGGCAACTCATAGACAAAATAGAGACTGTATACACAATCCCTCAAAGTGATCTCATCACCTTTACTATCCTGCAGTGTTGTCAACTAGAACTACTGATTTATGATCATGCGAAAAGCATGAGGCAAAAAGAACATAAGCTGAACATTACAGGAAAGCCACAATTGTCCTGTACTCAGGTTTCCATATCAAATGTTTTTTTTTTTTTTTTGCTGACCCTATATCCCTGGACTGTTTGTGCTCCAATGAGTTGCTAAACCAACTTGGACACGGATACATTAACAAGCTCATCTGGCTCTTTACCATACAGTGGGGGAGTATAACTTAGGTTGCACTCTTTTACCTCTGTCCAGACTGAAACAAGTCCAGAAATACAATCTTAATTTGTACTATTATGTTATCATTATCATTGAAGTTGTGGGGTAATGCAGTTTGTGAACCCTTGGAACCACTTGTATTTTGATATTCATCTAAACCCAAAATACTGAAGAGCAATTAAAACTTTTATAAATTGTTATTGAGCCCATTGATCCAACATTCACGGTTTGTTTTTGGGACACAGAATGTGAAACCTTCCTTTCTTTAAGTGTTGATACAGCTTTCAGGGATTTTTTTCTTTGATCAATCCAACACATTGGCTTGAGCTTTTTCTTTGTGGAACATCAATAATCAATTTATTGAAGACTTCTATAAACTGGCCACTTCAGTTTGTGCCAGAGAGTTAATTTGGCTGGGATAATCTGAAACAAAATGTATGCTTCTTCACCCATTTGGCTGCAAATTTACAGCTGTGTTTTTGGACACAAATTTATCAACATTGTGGGTATCATCTCAAAATAATTCAATTTTGTGTAGCGAACAGCATGATGCTCTGCTACAGAAATTATACTATCCACAATTTATTATTTCCTCTATAAATTTAATCCAGAAGGCAGCCCCCAAGCCACCACATCCTCTTTGCTGCAGCTTCTGGATGAAATGTGCTTCCTTTCTAGCACATTTTACACCACAAATTTTCACTTTCATCTCATCTGCCCAAAGAATGCTATTCCAACAGCCTATTGGCTCATCCAGATAGTCTAAGACAGACCTGAGGCAGGGAGCATTGTTAGTTTTGGAGAGTACTGGCTTCTTCTTCAATATGCATGCCTGTACGCTAAAGTTCTACAATGTCTTCCATATAATGGGTTTACACATTTGCTAAGGCAGGAGGAACCAGCAGATCACTGGCCATTTCTATCGCTGGTTCTTTGTGCGGTCTTAAAATACACACCTATACTAAGATCATTTTTTTTTGATAACCCCTTAAAACAAACAATGCAATGGTGTACAATTTCTTTTTTGTATACTTTGTAGCTGACCCTTGATTAATAAATCCCTAAGTTCTGAGAAAGAGTGGTGTAATACATCCTATAACCTTACCCCGCCGTAGACACTTTCTGAAGTCACCAAGACTGCTATTCTCTGGGCCATGGTTCATACCCACATCCCCATTAACAGCACACACTGAAGGGGAACTGTGACAGTTTGTGAATTTTAAGAGGTAACAGCTGTTCACACTTCTGGCCAGTTTTCATTTTAATTTAATTAAATCTTATCTTAAAATGTGTTGTGAATTGTTATTTTTAAAATAGTCACATGTTGACATTTGGTTCAAAACACCCAAGGAAACTTTGCATTATTTTACAGAGGTCCACTTCAATAGTTGTCTTTACATCCTTTACAGATGAGATTACGAATTGCTGCTGGAGAATGGATTCACAACAAAAAAATGGCACTAGGTCACAGTCACAAGTTTTTGTTTTTAAATGTTTAGCTGTCTTTTTAGTGCTTGGTTGTACTGAACGCAGATGCTGGATTACTTCCTCCTTGAAGCTCACATTAATGAATGCTGGATCAACACTTTCAATAAAACCACAGACCAGAGAAAATTTTAAAATTCTAAAGGTTCACAAACATTCTGAATGCTGTAACTAATAAACCAGCCATGTATTGTATTTGACCAGCAACATTCATCTTCAGTAAAATGGAATTGTAATGTATAAGAAACACCCAGCTGACCACTTCTGGAAATAAATACAATTGACAAAATAATGTGCGTTACAGAAAAAGCTCATAACCAAGGCTGATTGGCCATTCTCATGTCATCCATACAGCCGTATGCATTCCTTTAATTTATTCTACCTTGCAATTATTTTTTATTACAAAATTGCCATTAAGAATAGGAAAGATTCCTGGCATTTAAATTCCAAAACATATACTAAACTAATATTAAAATGATAGACATTTCAAGTCTTCATTGTGTTTTAGAAATTTAAAGTGCATATAGGGAGTAAGAGGTACTAAAATATGGTTAAGATATGCTGATTGAGCATTGTGTTCCAGTAGAAATCTTCTTATACTTCAGTATCTTGCACTGAAACAGCACTTCTTGAGGATTCAGCAATTACGGTATTCATGCTTACAGTAGATACCTCTGCTAACAGCCAATCATGGCATACAATTCTTAGAGGTCACATCGTTTGTTTGCATATTAAATTGTGCGTAAATCCACACAGACAATCTGTATGTACAGCTAATAGTGATCCAAACGTGATTAAGAAAACGCACATTATGATTTCTGTTGGTGAAATTCAGACTGTCACGCTGTCAATAAAACAGTCTTATACTGGAACTTGTTTTGCATATTTGAAGTGACACTGTAGTGTGAGTGATGTAAAAGCAATTACCAAAAAAGGTGTGTAATAAGGTTGTAGCTAACCTTGCTGTAAACTGAGTTATGCCAAAATATTGGTAAAAGTACAAAAAGCTAGTAAAAACTGCAATAGAGTTCAAAAACAGTGCCATGTCTTAAAATGTGCAAAAAAAAATATGGGAGCATTTCTGGTAAATACAGAAAATTGCAAAAAAAAAAAAAAAAAAAAAAAAAAAAAAAAAAAAAAAAAAAGGTTTTGGGAGTATGGGCCTTTTCTCATTGGATCTGATTTATAGAAAACCATTTTATTGGACTTCTAAAACAGCAAACACTCAGTTAACATCCCCCAGTTATGAGTTACTGAGATGTCTTCATGAATGAGGATTCATTCTGACCTCTGCAAGGTAGTCGATGGAGCCAGAAACTAGATAAGCCTTTGTAACAAATTTGGCCACACTGTGCATGTTGATAAAACCTTTCCACAGGATCTCTTGCTTCGAAAGAAATGCTGATGTTTCTCCTTCTGGTGGAGAACGTGATTCTGCAGTGCTGGAAAATTAAAACAAATATTGTTTTTAAAGCAAGTACTAATAAAAATACCTAAGCATTAAAAAGTGTATCAAGAAAGTTTTTAAACGTATTGCTAAAGTAACAGTACTAAAAACTTTCACATAACATTTTACATAAACCACTTAAGAAGAAAACTGATTGAATACATCATTGCCCCTGAATTTTCCTTTAATATATGCTTTCTAATGTCCCTTCAGTTTGGTGGCTGAATGTGTGAAAACAAATAATTCTCAAACTAAAATGTATCAGAAGAAAGTAATTTTTTTTATTAATATTTGGTGGAGGCTCCAATCTGTTGCAATGACATTTTTATTTCTTCACATTCCATGTTGATGCATCTATTATTAAGAAGTGATGTTTCTACTAATTTTATCTGCAGATTTGCTTCTGCTTTATAAAGGTGCATGAATGTTAATTTAAACATGTATATTTTTACTCTACAACAATTCCTCAATATAGTGTTGACTTGCTGAGAGGCATGTGGCCCACGTTTTCTTTTATTGACTTGAAAGTCTATCTTACTGTCCAATGGCATTTAGCTCTATGCAATACCATGAAAGTCTTTTTCCACCCACAAGAAGAAGTCTGCCAAAATCATAAGAAATAATCACTGGGGCAAATTACTGACAGCTTTTGCAAGAAAATTTTGTTCAGTGCTGTGAACATGGGTCGAACTGAAAATACACCTTTCAAAAGACAAGTCATCCAAAACTACAAAGATATCCTTAAATATACTGATCTTACCCTGCTGAAAAGCTGTGCCATATAATCAAAGCAGCAATTCATAAATTATGTGCAAGCTGCTTTACTAAACAGTTGCAGATGTTTCAAAAACAGATTAAATGTACCTCTAAGCAATATGCAAAACTTCTAGACACTCAAAAAATGCAAGAAAACTGCAGCAAAATGTACCTAAACCAAATATAAAATGGATAGCATTTTTTCTCTTCTTTCCATTTATCGCTCAAGCAACACAACATTTTAATGAAGAGACCATTTTGCAAAGGCATTGTGCCTGTCTGTGTATTAGATTAACGAGAATGTAATCACAAATCTCAAAATTACTCTTTCCCTTACAGACATAAAAATTTAAATTTTTTGATTTTTACCACATAATGGAATGGACACAAATTTGGCAAGTTGTTTATCATTTCAACAATTTAAATGTAATTCCTATTTTATTCTAACGAAATGCAATGTTAAAATATACTCTTATTAAGGAGTTAAAAAAATGAATGTGGCACCTGACACTGGAGGAAACTGAAGAAAAGTATCTGGTGTCTGGAGAAGATGCTGGTTTCATCAGTATTGACTTTGGAACAGAAAGTGGCATTACTGATTTTTCTGCTTCATTATCTGCATCTTTTGCAGGAGTGGTAATGGGATTTGGACTGCTGGGCAGCAGTGTGACTGGGAATGATGATGATTGTGATGGAGTTACAGTAACATTAGGCCGTGTGCCTGCCGTCCTAGGATCTCTCCGAGAAATGCTGGAAGATGACGTAACAGCTGGAAAAAGAGGGGGTGCGTTGGAAGCAGAAATGTTAGAAGCTTCAGGAGATGCAGGTGATTCTGTAGTGTTAGTTTGTGACTCAAGATTTGAGTTTGAGCCCGGCCGAGCTTCTAGAGTTTTAGCAGTCGTGGCATTTTGTTGAGCCCCATTATTAGATAACTGAGCAACGGCTGCATTTTCAGCTTTAACTGAACTGGTTTCTTGCTTTATTTTAGAGTCTGGCTTTTTAGAAACCAAAGGTGCAGTAAGCTTTGGCTTCTTTGGTACAGGGTCTTCTTCAGCAGGCATTTGTCCTATTTATATATATAAAAAAAAAAGAAAAAAAAAAAAAAAAAAAGACAGTTAACAAGCAACATTTGTCACTAATTAAACCCTGAAATCTGATAACACCTAAGAAACAGTGTGACTTAGTATAATTAAGTGGAACATAACCCCTTATACAAAAACGAGTCATGAAAAATGTCAACTATTCTGTGCAATAAATATTTAAGGGGTGTAAGGGGTGAGAGAAAGCTTTTTTTCAGTAAATAGTTTATGCATAATTATTACTTTTTAACAAGCCGTAAGATACCTAAAATAGGTTACCTGTGCATATCTTGCAGTTGAGGTCAAAGAGATGAGCTCTGTGTTCACCTGTGGTGTCCTTTAACATAGTGCTAAAGATATCAGGCACAGTAACACTGCTTGCAGGTTGAACAGGACGTGGATCCTCTTGTTCCTTATGGGGGGGAAAAAAAAATAACTCGTTCCACAAAAACTTCATAAGCTGTACTGCATTTTTAATTGACTCATGAACCAAACAAGTTTCATTTTGCAAATGAACTGCAGAAGCTGTATGAAGCTGAATTTTTGCCCTTGAATAAATATTCACTTTGCACATATGTCCTATAGTAATAGATGTACTAGTGACTTGCTTTATGATACCCTGGCGCTCATATTACTAAACAAGTTTATATTATGGAATTATTTTCCAGAAAGACCAAACAAACCCTCAATTCTAATATACATCTTTGTAATACTTCAAAATAGGTATTTTAAATACATACATCTGTATCAGACATGGGTGGAGATTCCTCCATATCTACAGTGGGTACAACTTCTTGTTTCAAGCCAAATTTGTGTGGCTCTCGATGAGATTTCTGACTTGATTCAAGAACCTGAAAATATTAACACAGTAGTTAACCATAGCAATTGACAATTATGCAACCACTATGGATAAATGTGTTTCAGCGTGGGGTTTACTCTAATTTACCTCTGTAGTTTCTTTATCTTTCCATTCTGACATCTCTTTGGAAAGGAGCTCCTCTGGACTTAACCTCACCAGTTTAAATGGAGAGATCTCACCTTTGATTACACGATAAAAAAGTCCCTGAAGTATAAAAAAAACATCTACTAGTTTTTTTTACTTTACAATAATACAAAACATGAAATTTAAAAATATTAAATCATAACTTACAAAAGTGGCAACATTTACATTCAGGAAACTTAGTTTAATAATGGAATATTTACCACTACACACCTTGTTTTTAGGATCCTTCAGATTAAACATAATACTTCGATATTTGTTCTTGTATTTGCTGTCAGTAGCCTGACACAGACCAAACATTTCTCTCTCAATTCCAAAAGAAATCTTGCTAACTTCAGACTCCGATATATTCAAATCATCACTGTCACTAACCCTTAAAAATAAAAAGGCCAAACAGGTAAACATTCAATGTAACAGAATAAAATTTTCAGTTTGCAGAATTACCATACAAGACCAATCAACTTGAAAACAACCCTTATAATTGTGCTGCATTCTAGTTTTAGTTTAAAATTAAAATACACATTTCAACAAGTTTTATTTAACAGATTAGGAATAATTCCTATCTTTTTCCAATGCTGCCAAAATCAGTTTGAAATATTTAAACATTTAAAAATGCAATCAATCAACAAGTTGTAAAGAATGCTCTGACATTTTAAATGCAAGTAACATTGTGTGAGCATGCATTTTATATATATATCCTTTAAATAAAAACACTAAGCAAGCTGTACATATGCAACCTCACCTTTTATAAAGTATCTCAGTCAAGGAGCGTCGTATATTCTGTCTGATTTGATTGTTGGGCTGAGGCTGGGGAGCAACAGGTGTCGTAGGTTTGGGTATGGGTGAATTAGCTGGTGGTGCAGGGGATCCTGCAGCAGGCTTTATTGCAGGAGCACCAGCAGAGGCGGCTGGCTGTTTTTTGGGTATTGTAAATGAAGTCTTCATAACTCTGAGCGCCCCAGAAGCATGATGAGTGGCAGAGGACAGACCAGGCCCAAGGTCTGAAGGTGGACGTCTAGGACTATTTGCATTATTTGAAGTCACAGGGTTTTTCTTGGGAGGTACTATATTTGATGGAGGAGAAGGGAGCTTCTTTGTTTTAGGAGAAGTCAGAGTAGTGGTATTTGCTTTTGAAGATACTGCTGCTGGAGGCAGGGGTAGTGTTTTTTCCACTGCTGATTCCACTTTAGCATCATTTCCTTCCTTCTCCTTTGAAGCTGTTCAAAACAAAAAGCTCCTGGTCAAAATCACCAATGACAAAATATCATAAAGGCTACAGTGTAGGTTAAAAGCCATTAAGCATTTTTTCCAGAATTTATAAATTGCCTTATTTAAGAGTATAAAAACAACAATTGCACTTTTAGAGCAAACAAGCTTATTCCACAGACACAAAGGTAAAAATAAACAAAATAAAAAAAAATTTAAAGGACAGTTTAGAACAAAATTAAAAAAAGCTGAAGATACTTGAAAACAATTTGATAAATTGTACTGCTAACAACTGAGCTACCAGTGTGCCAGGACAGATTAAAAATTTATACTTGGTAAAATGAAATAGTATCATCAATTGTATATTACAATGAAGCACTGTACTACTTTAAAATAATCTACTCTTCCAAGGCACATGCATCAATATGTGCAAGAATATTTTATAAAAAAAAAAAAAAAAAAAAAAAAAAAAATACACATACAAACTTTTCATGTCCCAATATTTCTTAAATGAAGAGACAGCTCACCCTTTCAAATGGCTTGTTCCCTGGTTAATTTTTTTGTGATGATTCATAACTACTTGTGAACTTAACATTTTAGTTGTCCCATTTCACAGTCACTTTAACATAATGCCTTAAGGAATGAATACAATCCTAAAACAGTGTATTGAAATTGAAGAGATGCAGAAAAGTATTAATCCCTCTTTTTTTGTGAACACATTACTAACTAGAAAGTCACTTTACAGAAATGTTGCTGTTAAGTCAGATTAAATACATTCACTCTGCATTATGAGCATGAAGTGGGAGATTAAGGTGTATGTAATACAGAACAAAATATTTTGATTTGCAGTGTTTTTCTTTTAGCACTGCTATGATGCACTAAATTAAGCCAAGATGAAACTAATAATTAAATGTTTTGCTAGTTGCAAGATACCTTTTCAGTCAAACTACTCTGGGGCACAGTATTAAGATGGACAGCTGAAAGCACATCAAAGGTGAAATATTATACAAGGACACCAGTCTTTGGGGGGTGGGGGTGAGGACGATGTGTTAAACGACACTCCCCAAAGCAAACTGTAATTAAAAAAGTACTCAATGAGAACATGCTATAAATTATCAACACACTAACATGTGGGTAAACAAATTGAGCCAAAGGTACACACATGTAAATCTGGTGGACAAGAATGACCACCAACTGGTAAAGAAACCAGTTTAAAATCAACAGGGAGCTCAAAGTTTCTTAACCAAGATGGGAGAACCTGTGCAAGGTAACACACTCTTCAGTACTTTCCAGACATACCTTCCATGGAATGATGGAATAACTGTGTCCAGTTATTTTGAGATTAAGTCAAAATATTCACTGGCTCCTTTGGGTGTGAATGCTGTATTGCTATACTTGGTGAAACAAACACAGCTCACCTGAGTTTCGCCACTGAAACCATCATGTTTAACTACATCATGGAGATGCTCTTTGGTCAAGAGCCTGTTTTCATGTGAAGGTGACCAGTTTGGGCAGATTAACATTCCCAATTGAAGACTTCTAGTATGCACAGAACCGGATAATATTCTGTGTGGTGGCCAGCCAAGGAGAAGATGAAATCCACAGACCATTTGTGACATGACTTCTAAGATGGCAATACAATTCAAGCTCATAAAAACTTCAGACAGCTTCAGCAAATGTGCTTATTTGCACGATAATTTGAGTAAACATCCCAAAATTCGAATGCACTTTTAAGTATTGATTCAGGTGGTTAACTTGCATGTTCTTTGGTTGTTATAGATGTTTTTCCCCATTTATGAAAGTTGAATGGTGGGTTAAGTAGAGACTTTTGAATGATGCAAGAGAATAAGCAAACTGCTGAAATATGTAAAATGTGTGCTGCAGGCACTATGTTGCTTGCTGTTAACTACATTAACTGCACACTCTATACAAGAACATATTCTAATAGTTACAGATAACTCAGACTGATGCCAATATAAATTTTCATTTTCTCCCCAAACTAAAATAGCAAAGTAAATTTTTGCTTTGTGTGTTTTGGTGGATTCCACTTGGACTTCACAAAGGACCTGGATTCCAAACTACTAATTGTTAGGGGTATTGAACACAGTATTTGTAATATGCACATACCAATAAATTACATAGCACCGATAGGTAATTTACTAGGCACACTGATTGAACAAATGCTTGCTCTTTCGGAGGTTCTGTATATGTAGTGAAGACACTATTTGTATTTCACAAATGTAATGATGAAAGGTTTTACTTAAACCAAGAATTCAGCACTTTCTCAATCTTTTATCTTAACTCCTTATTTTTATGCCCTTGTACAAGACGCCTGAAGCAAAGGAAGAGCATGCTCCTAGCTGCATTTGGGCTTAGTTTTTATTGGTATTTACGATTCACAATGTGCTCCATTAAATGCAGTGTAATTAAAGACCTAACCTGAGCCCACCAAGAAAGTAAATTATGATACTTTCAAAACAAATGGATATTTACAGCTTGAGAAGTTACTGTTTAAACATATATCAAAACTATAAAGCCACAGTATACAACTTTGTGTGTATGTATATAATATATATGCACACATACATAATGAATGCGAGACTTGATTTATCATTCCCAACTTTAAATGGACATACTGGATCCAGTAAAAATCCAGTTTTAATCCAAATTTTAAACCCTTAGTGTTTTTATTTTGTTCTAGTAGTTTACAAGTGCTCCTACAGAGACACAACAACGAAGAACTGTATTACTAGAAGCTAACATGATAAAAACATGCATAATATTTCCAATTTTTGAAGAAAAGCATATGATTTACATTAACATTGCCACTTCCCACAAGAAACAGCACAAATTCTAGCAATGCAAAATGGCAAAACTAAATATTGTTTATCACACTGCAAGCTAAGCCACATCTTTTATTGTATGGTTACATGGGGAAAAAGAAAAACCACTTAAAATATTTTCTGGCATGTGAAGCAATACACATACACTGAAACTTCCAGGTCAACACTTTTTGGTTTGTACTGGAAACACAAGCTAATCAATTTAGAGCTTGTGACTTGAGCATTAGCTTCCAGAGAGAAACAAACTTTTATCAGGAGCCAGTATCACTGAAACTTAATTGTATTCAGTGACGATTTATTCTGCAAACTATGAAATTACATTATACAAAACTCCCATTAATATGCCTCTGTATTTACACAATTGTATTGAAAAAGAAAGTTTGATTAATAATTAAATATGTATTTTCTATTCATATTTAATGCAAGAGTTAGCACTGTAGGAGACCATGTTTGGCCACAGGTGGTTTATAAATGGTTTTCCTCTGATTAAATCCCACATGAGAACACAATAGGTTGATTGTTAAGTCTAAATAATCTATGAATGATCATGTCCATTGCTATTAAGATGGGCTTGAGGGTCTCCAAAAGCAAAATTAAATTGGACGGGTTGTGAAAATGTGAGGGTGGAAAATGGATTGGTGATTTCTAAGCATTTAATTTTAAAGTTGTGCGCACGCATACACACACACATACACATTATGTTGCACCAGTCAGCCAATTATTTTGCTAATTTATATGGGCATGTTTATATTTAGTAAGCAGCTTTGACATGTTTGTAATTTTGGTTATGCTAGAAACACACCATCAAGTCAGAATAGTCTTAACAGACATGTACAGCTGTAAACAACTAAAAGAAAAATATGAATTGTAATAATCTGTCTCGTATTATTATAAATCAGTGGAATAAGACAATCCTTTAACAAACAATGGCACTCTCACATAAAGAGGAACCAGGGATAAGGCATTGCACTACGCTACTTGTTATTTTGCAAATTATAAAAACATAAGACTTAATGAAGAGTTGATGGAGATTCAAAGAAACAAAGAAATGTATTAAAAATAAATTATGAAGGCTCACACTTCAGGCCAGCAAGGGGTCTGGGTTCAGTGTCATGTGCTGCATACATCATTTGGAAGATGGCAGTACACCATGAAACATTCTCATCAACAGATGTAACACACTGTGGTACAGTTTTTGTATGTAAAAGGCAGAACGCTGGTTGAAATCCATTGCCAACTTGTACAGGTATGTAATCTCAAAGGGTACAAGACCGCAAACAAACTGCCGAGTGTTTTTGAAGTACTTTCCATGGGAGGTGTTGGACCATCCACCTTACCAATCAGACATCACTGAAATTCAAGTCTCCTTCTCCTATGAAAAAGTATGTGGGTGGTAAGCAAGTGATGGTAAAGATCACTGCAATAATGGCTCGGTTACAAAGCCTTTAACACCAATTTCTTGCCATTGTGGACAGATGCCTTAACATGGTAGAACAAGATAGAGAAAACAATGGAGATCACCTGGAAAAGCAGTACCCTAATCAAATCTTCATGTGTTTCAGAATGTATAAGCTTTAAAATAAACAGGCAAATAATAATGTGCCACTTAATTCTAACACGTTGGTGTATGTACACAAAAAGTAACCTGAGAAAGTTTATTTTTTCCACGTTAGCTGCTACACAAAGTATAAAAACTAAAATATGTGAAGAATTTGAGCAATGCAGTGACATAATTTGAGCATACAAGAAACAATCCAGAGCCACCTTAACAGTGGCAAAGGTGGACTGTTACGAGATGGATAATATATTCAATGATTAGTTTGGTGGAGTAATTTAAAAATGTATACCATTTGAATGAAAAGTTAAAATGCATCTCTGCAATTTCAATTATTGCTACTATAATACAAAAAGGAATTCCGAATCATTAGATTAGGATCAAATGTCAAGTTTTGTCAGAAAATATTCTAATACCAATTAATATCAAGCAAATATTGCTATAGTATGACAAAATCTATTATAAATTGAGCTAAGATGTCAATCTCTTATTTAAAATTAGCAAAAGTTCTTAAGAGCTTACACTAAAGTGAGCACAGGGCAAAAAAATGGGAGCCAATACTACATTTGAAAAAAGAGTTCATGTCAGAACACACTTACACAAATACCCCAGGAGGCTCAAAGGAGCCACAATTCAACTTAAAATACATGTCTTTGAAATTTAGGATGGTGAAAAATGGTGTGATAATAGAATGGTGAAATAACAGAAAAAAAAAACAAGGTGAAAAATGCTGTGATAATAGAAGAAAATGGTGAAATAACAGAAAAAAACAAAAACAATCTATGAAAAAACCCTACACAGGACTGTGAGTAGGCTTGGATTTGGGCCCAGGCTCCGGTTTTGAGGTAGGACTCTACACCAATGCGCTACTCACAACTTAGGCCTCAAATTTATGCATCTTACCAAAATAGCAACTTCAAATTGAACACATTTATTAAATGGACATAAGCTTTGGCCCAAACACTATATATAGTACAAGGATAGACTTGAATAATCCAAGCTTTCTCTTATGGACCATTATATGGGTTGCCGTCTAACGGGGAAGTTTACTTGGTGAACAATATTTTTTCTTGCAGTATCTTAATTTTATACCTCGGTCTTCAACTAAACGTTTTTAATATTAACTGGATAACAGAAATTTCTTGTAGACTGTATGTATACTTATGAAATTAGTATAGTTTGTTTTTACAGATGACCTAAATTAGCTTCTGCCTAGTAATAAAATTTGATTCCTACCGATGTTTAACATTTTAATAAACTCCACCTTGAATGTTTAATTCAAAAATGATTTCCATAGATACTAAATATGTTTCTGGGGAATTCTTAAACGTTGCATTAAGGATTTCTGTGCAGGAACTACGTTTTAAAGGAGTGTTAGCATATCACCATTGTTTAAAGCAGGGATAACCTTGTCGCAATATGCCAAAAGTGATTAAATGAACAGTGTGAACTTGAATCGGTCATATTGTTGACACAAACAAGTGTGTGGTTGCAGTCTGCAAATACCATTTCCAGCTCATACAGCTCCTTTAGAACATGCCATTTTCTTCTGTACTGTCAATGTGATTCAAGACCCAACACTGAATGGGTGGTAATCTACGATATTATTGTGCGTTTGTATTGCTTTTAAATCTTTAATTTTGACTTTTCCTGTCTCAGTTAACTCAACAATTTAAGTGTTAAAATGCTTGAATGGTTTATTTCTGAAATCAAGCATTTTCAAAAAATACTGTGCGTTTGAGTCAAACAACATTCTCGGCGGTGGGATTCATCAACTTAAAATGCTAATTTCAAACTGATGTCAAATGAAAGGAGATGACCATTCACTTTGAACTATTTGCTTTATTTGTACCTAAACACCTTAAAACATGTATGTTTCCATGAAACCACCTCATCCATGGACGAGACAGTTTTCATTATTTTAGCTTGATTCAGCAAATGTTACTTAATTACCACACCAGTCACTACACTGACAAGTCACCAACCCATTATTTTAAAAAAGAAGCCTTATCAGTTATCTGAAAATACTGAAAGTACATCTTTTACCCTAAAATAAATGGCCAAAATATGTATCAAATAAGTTAAATGACACATTAGGAAAACTAGTATCTGGTATAAAATTATGTAAAGTGGTTTACAATAAAAAATAGATTTGTATGTTCTCTGAATGAAAACTATCTGGATTGTGTTTCATATTTTTCTGCAAAACTTAACTGGAACCATTTTATCATGTACATTTTTTTGCAAATGAATATAAATGTACTAATTTTTATGTGCCAAGAAAACAAATTTAAGAAACGAATCACCCTGAAAATTGTTTACAAAATAAGGTTCATTCCCCTGTACTAACTTAGTTACCCTCTTAAGTTAACAAAGCTCCACAACAGTTCTTAGAATTTACTTTCCAATTGAAACTCTGATTTGAGTTTTGGTTAGGGAAAAAAAGTTAATTTGCCAAATATCAAAAATAAATTTACTGAGAGAAGAACAGTTGTATATGTCAACACAAGTCTTAAACTATGTGGTTGAATTAGGAAATTGAATAATACTAGCATTTCAAAGCAAAACTGTCGGCAAAAGGGCAACCTCTTCTAAAATTCTCTTTGCTGTACCAAACAAACACCATACAGTACTACAACTAATTTGCTCTCCTCATACTGGCAGAGACAAGTTTAGTGTTTTAAATTAAAGAATGCAAAAAAATAATTTAAAAGAATGTAATGGTCCTTGAAAATATTTGAAAAACAACTGTGTCCATATGGCCTTTTCCTGATCCTTCAGGTCTGCATTCTTCAGTAGGCTTCAGAAGAGAATCCAGAGATTTTAGCAAGAGGTGATGTAGCAGTATCCAGGTTGTAACCGTGTGCTGCAACTCCAGGTCCTTGTTTGCTGTTTCTGTAGCCATAATGCATGGAAATCATGGTTTCTGTTGTCATTATTCCAATGGAAGTACAACAGTGGTTGCTCATGGAGGGTCAATGACAGTACTTGCAGTACTGCCAACAGTCACACTGATTGCTACTTACTTTTAATCACACAGTCCAAGAGCAAACTAGGAAATGTTTGAAAGTGTAGGAATAAAAATGTAAAAATGAACAGAATTTTCAGAGATGTCTTTATTTTATAGACAGATGCTTGATATACAAACACCAATTTATGGATAAGAAACCTCAGAGCAGTATTTACTGCTTTTTGCGCTTGACAAATAACACACCAATCATTATACTGGATACCAAAGCCATCACACAGAAATACCTGCATGCTGGCTCCTTGTGACAGTGCAATGACATCACCAAGTGTCTAAAGAGTTTTGAAGAAAATGTTAAATAAGACTAAGAAAACCTACCTGCAATACTGAGCTGCAAATTGTCTGAGGAAGGCAATATAATCATTTCCATTGTAAGTGGAAAATAGGTGGGAAACAGCCTAAAACAACTACATACTTCAAATATTGAAATGTTGACACTAATAAGAGAGGATTCAGCAATGGATCATAAGCCATGTTGATGTGAACAGCTAAAAAAATATTTACTGCTTCTTCATTAAGTTAATTTCAAACCTAAAAGTAACATCAACTCCAGTGTTCTTGACTTGGTGGGGCTCAAATACTAAAACCTCTACTTAGTCAAAGTATTAAAGTATGAAATTTATAACCAAAAAAATCTGAACGTATTCTTTCAGGAATCTGCAGCAGAAGTTTCAATCTTTTCAAGCATGTAGTGCTTTGATGTACACACTACAAAAACCTCATGTCTTTCTTCTAAAGTAGCGTGATGTGCTAGTATCTGTATTAAATGAAAACTGTAAAAAAATGTAACACATTAGCTGGGTGTGGAACTGCAGAATCTCCCTCGAAGTAGTTGTTTGTTTAGGTTTCTCGACAGTGTGACACCAAACAACGTAGAACTGATGACCAGCTTACCTGAATGCTTCATATACCAAGAGATGCTCCATGTATCCTTTCGATTGAGGAAGCACAGAAAGAAAAAAATTGTACCACATAATACATTAAATATACTTACCATTCAGAAACAATCTTATATATGAAACAGAACACTCATCCTCTTGAAGTATGCACTGCTGTGAGATTTGGTTAGAAGTACTAAATTACTATTTAAAAATCTACTAGTCAGAGGGAAATTAAAATTCACCCTCTTTTCAAAAATATATAGGGTGTAAATTTTGAAAACCTCAGGAAGATACATACACGGTTTGTAAAACACAGATGAAGCAATGGCAGCAGTCTTTTCTGGCTTTACTGCATTGTAATTATGATCACTGGACCAGGATGGCACAGGACACTCTTCTGTTGGCTGGTTGCTGGAAGATTCAGAGGCTCCTGCTGGTTTATTCACCATCACAAGAAGCCGTTTGACAGGCTTCTTCTCTGGCACGTTTTTTTTCTGTGTCTAGAAGTGAGAGATAAACAGAAAGTTAATTTAAGACATTTTTAAATTTGACTTATAAATCAGGCAAGTATATAAGGGCTTTCAATCTAATATATTAAAATGCACAACGTTGGGAATATCTTAACATTTCTCCACATTTGAATTTACAAAAGTTTATATTTACAAAATACAAATAGTATTATCTTTACTATCCTTATGTATTAGATACTAAAACAGTAAAAGTGGCGTCTGGAGTTATAATGAAAGTAGTTACAATCAAATTTCAAGGAATCTAAATACTGATTTAAAAAATAAAAAATGTAAACCACAGAACGGACATCCTGTCCAGGGTTGCAGGTAAAACCATCTGCCCCAGACGCACCAACCCAGCCTTAGGCCTCTGTCCAGTGCAGAAAGAGTCACAACCAATAAACCCCCCAACACACCTGTTAAGTGGGATGCTAAAGCATCGAACCATTATGCTATACACTCACCAGTCACTATGTTAGGAAAATCTTGTTGGTATCGGGTTGTACCCCTTTTGCCTTTAGAGCTGTCAAAATTCTTTGTGGCATATATTTAAAGTGCTGGAAACATTCTTCAGGCATTTTGGTCCATATTGACACGAGAGCATCATGGGAGTTGATGCAGATTTATCGACTGTACAGCTGTGATGCGAATCTCCCATTCCACAACATCCCAAAGGTATTCTTACTGAACTGAGATCTGGTGACTGAGTTGGCAGTTTGAATACAGTGAACTCATTCTCATGTTTAAGAAACCAGTTTTAGATGATCTGAGGTTTGTGAAATGGTGTATAATCCTGCTGGAAGGAGCCATCAGAAGATGGATACACTGCAGTCACGGTTAGCAACAATACTCAGCGAGGCTACTGCATTTAAACGGTGCTCAATTGGTACTAAGGGGCTTAAAGTGTGTCAAGAAAATGTCCCCCACACCATTACACAGCCCCAAACCATCCCCCCCCCCGGCCCCACCTGAACCATTAATACAAAGCAGGATGGATCCGTGCTTTCACGGCGATACCAAATTTTGATCATACCATTCGAACGTCGCAAGAAAAATCTAGTCTAAACAGACCAGGTAATGCTTTGACAATCTTCTATTGTTCAATTTTGGTGAGACTGTGCACATTCTAGCTTCAGTTGCCTGTTTTTAAGTGACAAGAGTGGCACCTGGTGTGGTCTCCTGCTGTTGTAGCCCATTCACTTCAAGGCTTGATGCACTGTGCATTCAATGATGCTTTTCTGCATACCTCTGATGCAACGAGCGGTTATTTGAGTCAACATGAACCAGTCTGGCCATTCTCAGACCTCTGGCATCAACAAGCATTTTCACCCTTAGAACTGCCACTCACTGGTTTTTTTTTTTGGGGGACGATTCTCCCTAGAGATGGTTGTGCCTGAAAATCCCAGAAGATCACAAGTTTATGAAACACTCAGACCAGCCAGTGTGGTACAGACAACCATGCCATGTTCAAAGTCACTTAAATCATCTTTCTTCCCCCATTCTGATGCTCAGTTTGAATGTCTACATGCCTAAATGCATTGAGTTTGATGCCATGCAACTGGGTGATTAGATATTTGCATTAAAAAACAGTCGAACAGGTATACCTAATAAAGTGGCCAGTAAGGGTAAACAGTTATATTAAAAAAAAAAAAAAAAAAAAAAACAAAACAGGTTTGCAACAATCTGTAATACAAATAGTAATTTGGTGAAGGAGAGCAATTGTCAATCGTTTATGCCAAGTAATTCACATGCAGAGATACTTTTGCCTTTATGAAATCAAACAAAATATGAAAATATACATAGACACTTGGGAAATATTTGAATCTCGAAGTAATTTACATGAGAAGCACCAAACTTCATTGACAAAATTTTCATGGGGGTTAGGAAAAAAAAAAGTAAACTTAATTGCATTATACAGTCTTGAGAGAGTACATACATTTTTTTTCTTTGACATATGTGGATACAGTGCATCCAGAAAGTATTCACAGCGCATCACTTTTTCCACATTTTGTTATGCTACAGCCTTATTCCAAAATGGATTAATTTTTTCCTCAGAATTCTACACACAACACCCCATAATGACGTGAAAAAAAGTTTGAGGTTTTTGCAAATTTATTAAAAATAAAAAAACAGAAATCACATGTACCTAAGTATTCACAGCCTTTGCTCAATACTTTGTCAATGCACCTTTGGCAGCAATTACAGCCTCAAATCTTTTTGAATATGATGCCACAAGCTTGGCCAGATTCGCCCATTCCCCTTTGCAGCACCTCTCAAGCTCCATCAGGTTGGATGGGAAGCGTCGGTGCACAGCCATTTTAAGATCTCTCCAGAGATGTTCAACCGGATTCAAGTCTGGGCTCTGGCTGGGCCACTCAAGGACATTCAGAGTTGTCCTGAAGCCACTCCTTTGATATCTTGGCTGTGTGCTTAGGGTCGTTGTCCTGCTGAAAGATGAACCGTCGCCCCAGTCTGAGGTCAAGAGCGCTCTGGAGCAGGTTTTCATCCAGGATGTGTCTGTACATTGCTGCAGTCATCTTTCCCTTTATCCTGACTAGTCTCCCAGTCCCTGCCGCTGAAAAACATCCCCACAGCATGATGCTGCCACCACCATGCTTCACTGTAGGGATGGTACTGGCCTGGTGATGAGCGGTGCCTGGTTTCCTCCAAACGTGATGCCTGGCATTCACACCAGAGTTCAATCTTTATCTCATCAGACCAAATAATTTTCTTTCCCATTGTCTGAGAGTCCTTCAGGTGCCTTTTGGCAAACTCCAGGCGGGCTGCCATGTGCCTTTTACTAAGGAGTGGCATCCGTCTGGCCACTCTACCATACAGGCCTGATTGGTGGATTGCTGCAGAGATGGTTGTCCTTCTGGAAGGTTCTCCTCTCTCCAGAGAGAACCTCTGACAGAGTGACCATCGGGTTCGTGGTCACCTCCCTGACTAAGGCCCTTCTCCCCCGATCGCTCAGTTTAGATGGCCGACCAGCTCTAGGAAGAGTCCTGGTGGTTTCGAACTTCTTCCACTTACGGATGATGGAGGCCACTGTGATCATTGGGACCTTCAAAGCAGCAGAAATTTTTCTGTAACCTTCCCCAGATTTGTACCTCGAGACAATCCTGTCTCGGAGGTCTACAGACAATTCCTTTGACTTCATGCTTGGTTTGTTCTCTGACATGAACTGTCAACTGTGGGACCTTATATAGACAGGTGTGTGCCTTTCCAAATCATGTCCAGTCAACTGAATTTACCACAGGTGGACTCCAATTAAACTGCAGAAACATCAAGGATGATCAGGGGAAACAGGATGCACCTGAGCTCAATTTTGAGCATCATGGCAAAGGCTGTGAATACTTATGTACATGTGCTTTCTCAATTTTGTTATTTTTAATAAATTTGCAAAAATCTTTTCACGTTGTTATTATGGGGTATTGTATGTAGAATTCTGAGGAAAAAATGAATTTAATCCATTTTGGAATAAGGCTGTAACATAAAATGTGGAAAAAGTGATTCGTTGTGAATACTTTCCGGATGCACTGTATATCAAGATTTGGTCTTCATTTAAACAGTATCCTTAACTCTTTTAGGGCTATTTTTTTTTTGTTTCTTTTCTCCCAGGGCTGAATATTTTTCCAAAAACTAACATTTTTAAAAAAGAACACAAAGCAATTGTTTAACACATCAAATCAACAAAAAATATTTACTTTTGACAAATGTTACTGTCTTGCATGTTGTATGAGCCTGCATACTCTATGATTTTACATACATTTTACACAGCAAAGTCTGATCTCGCTCAAAGCAGCCAATTTCAGTCATTGCCACATTGCACTCCTTACAATACGTGTTGCTTTGGTGCCATTTTTTCAACTGTCTGTTGCTGCACTCTCTCACATATATTGTTAGTGTGTACTGTAGAGAGACAAGTCACCCATTTGCCATCATGCCATGCCACTGCCACCAAGTTTTTTGCCTGCATGAAAACCGTATTGTCACCTCTTTTCATCTTATGAAACTTTATGAACTTTATGTATGGCATTATAGCCTGGCTCACCCCATGGGATTTGCTTCTGTTTATTACAGAAGTGAATAAAACTTTGCAGCAGCACGTACCTAAGCCACCAGGGGACAAAACACGTTTGGACCAATGCTCCCTGAAGTTATATCACCAGTTCTGTCCCATCTCTATTTGTAATGCCACAGCGCGCTTCATCTCGTCTTTCGTTGTGGGTTTCCACTTTGAAAAACTAGAATGCGATGCAAATGCAGCCCGCGATTCAAAAAAAATCTCTGCCTACCTGTTTGTCTCGTCTGACAGTAGCTGAAAAGCAGCATCAGGAGAGAGCAGCCTGAAGTACAGCAGCTGGTGATCTGTCGTGTCCAACAGCAAGCCATGCCGTCTTGTAAACTCCGGTAGCCAGATCGGCTCTCAACGGATCAATGTCTGTGTATTTATCCCATGCGAACCTTGCCGTAGATGCATCGGCTGCACGAAGTCACTCAACTGGCAGCAGATCCGCTGGCGCGGCATCGGCTGGTGTCTGATCAGCTGATTTCTGCTTCTAACTCTCTTGCTCGATCTCCTGATCACTGCCAATAAAGTCCGATTCTGAAAAATCAAGAATCCGACTACGCAATAATGCGCAAAACATCATATGCCGAGTGTTTTCTTTTCTGCACTTGCTTCGCTGCCTTTTCACATGTCGGTGCCATCTTGCCTTTGTTTACATTTTGCAACTCACGCACACGCAATGTTTACTTGCCGAGTCAACGAGTCTAGCATTCCTCCAAGCACAGAGGGAATGCCTGTGACGTGACAGTGAGATTTGTCGCCATTAACAGCTGATTGTCGCCCTCTATCCCTGGATGTCGACTTTTGTCGACATTCGCCTTCAACCCCTCCTGTCGACAAAAGTCGACATCCGCCCTAAAAGAGTTAAATAAACATGATATAAATAAAAAGAAGAATTTAAAAGCTTGTATTGCTCTCTCACATAGGTGTCTGTCCAGAGCACACTGTTCCAGATATTCTGATCTTTGCCTTAAGTAAGTATCTGTGGCCAAATTTTAATGTAGTCCTGATGTTCTTTCTAGACAGCAAAGATATAGGTATAATTTATGCTTCCTTTTTCAAATGGTAGACTTATGCACTTTGACATCAGATGATACTGGGGTTCTTAAAGGTTTTTTTTTTTTTTTTTTTTCTTTTGAGATAAACTTGCTGGGATGGCCTGGACAAATTGGCGGCCATCTGAAATCATCTTCACTTGTAAACGACCTTCAAGACTTGAAATGGTTGATTTTGAATTGTTTAGAGATCTTTTTAAATCCTTTCTCAGAAGCACAGGAATCAATAACCTTTCTAAAGCCTTGGGAGAGCTATTTTGATCTAGGCATGGTAAAAACACAAACTTAACCAACAAAGAGCAAAGTAAATGAACATCCATACTACTAAGATTTTATTTAAAAACGCAGACATTCCCCATTTTCACCTTGTGTCCACTCCACCTTAGCACATTTAAACCCCAAAAACAGACTTTTGAAAGCATTGTTCACAGCTGTATACACCTGAAAACCTGGCTCAGCACTGCAAATATGGACAGGTGAAAACAGAAGAATCTAATCAGGCTCTAATTTTCTGTGCTTATTACATAACACTGCTCACTGCAGTGTTGCATTACCTAACTGGTCACTCTTACTGGAAGAAAACCATATTCTAATATGGCAGCTATAAAGGAGATGCTTTCTATGCTGCTTGTTGTGTTAATTGCCTATATCCATCCAAATTGTATTTGGTACATTGTGAGTGCCGCAAACACGCACAAAAGGAAATTAATTTACTGGTCACACGAGGCTAGTAGCATGATCATACAGTCAAAGTAAAAAGTAGGTGAACCCTTTGGAATGATCTGGTTTACTGAAAGAATTGGTCATAAAAAGTGATCTGATCTTCATCTAAGTCACAGGTACTGATATACACAATGAACTTTAAGCCAATGACACACAAAAAATTCTACCTTTTCATGTCTTTATTTTACAAACACATTCAATGTTCACAGTGGTAGTGGAAAAAGTTAGATAACCTTGGGATTTAATAACTGGTTGACCCACTTTTGGCAGCAATGACCTCAACCAGGCGCTTCCTGTAACTGCAGATCAGACCTGCACATCATGCGGGGGGAATTTTAGCCCATTCTTCCCTGCAGAACTGCCTTAACTCTTCCATATTCTTTGGTTGTCTTCTGTGTATGGCTCCCTTAAAGTCATTCCACAGCATCTCAATAGGATTGAGATCTGGGCTCTGACTGGGCCACTCCAAAAGGTGGAGTTTGTTCTTCTGAAGCCACTGTGCTGTGGATTTGCTGCGATGTTTGGGGTCATTGTCCAATTGCATCACCCAGCCTCTTCTGAGCTTAAGTTGATGGACAGACAGCCTCACATTATCCAGGAGAATCTGTTGATAAACTTGTGAATTCATTTTCCCCTCAATGATGGCAAGCTGTCCAGGCCCCAATGCAGCAAAGCAGGCCCAAATTACGATGTTCCTGCCACCATACTTTACTGTAGGGATGATGTTTTGATGTTGATATGCAGTGCCCTTTTTACGCCAAATGAAGTTCTGCCTGTTCCTCAAAAAATGGTTCAATTTTGGTTTCATCACTCCACAAAACATTTTCCCAGTACCGTTGTGGAGTGTCCAAGTGCTCTTCGTAAACTTCAGGTGTTCAGCAATGTTCTTTTTTGATAGCGGTGGCTTCCTTCTTGGTGTCCTGCCATGGACTCCTTTCTTGTTCAATG
The DNA here is from genome assembly GCF_900747795.2 of Erpetoichthys calabaricus. NCBI lineage: Eukaryota > Metazoa > Chordata > Cladistia > Polypteriformes > Polypteridae > Erpetoichthys > Erpetoichthys calabaricus. Next base: position 95,101,723 of record NC_041403.2, on the reverse strand, counting down.
TTTTGCGTATAGTTGACACATGAACAGAGATGTTAGCCAGTTCTAATGACTTCAAGTCCTTTGCTGTCACTCTAGGGTTCTTCTTTACCTCATTGCTGACTTTGTGCTGTGCTCTTGGGGTCATCTTGACAGGGAGCCCACTTCTAGACAGAGTAGCCACAATACCAAATTGTTTCCATTTATAGATAACTTGCTGCCTAACAGTAGACTGATGAATATCTAAAATCTTTGAGATGACTTTGTAACCCTTTCCAGCCTTATGTAGATTAACAATTCTCGATCATAGCTCTTCAGACAGCTCTTTTGTATGAGGCATGATTCCCATCTGGATATGCTTGTCAAAAGCTCAAACTCAAATTTTATAGTGTTATCAAAGTAATTCTAGGAAACACCTCAATTCGTTTCATTAAATGGACTTCCAGGTGTGCTAAATTCTGACTGCAATGAGCTTCTTAAAAAGTCATTAGCTTAGGGTTCACTTACTTTTTCCAACCTTCAGTTTCACAGTTTGAACGATAGTCAAAAATTCTCTGAAAATCTGTATCTTTAGTATTAGACTGTTTGTTCATTATTGTGACTGACATGAAGGTACAACCATGTTTTATATGGGAATTAGACAAATATAGATAATTCCTAGGGGTTCACATACTTTTTACTTTGACTGTATCTTCAAGGATTTTTCTGCCACAGTGCACATGTCCAGTGTTGGTCAATGTGACCCCTGGAGGGCCACAAAGGCTGCAGATTTTTGTTCCAATCGAGTTTCTTAATGAGAAGTCAATTATTGCTAATCAAGCACTTAATGCTCAAGTGACATTCTGACTCTTTATTTTAGTGGTCTTGTTTGTTAAGATTCCCCACCCTTAATTGCTTATTTCAGTCTTAAACAGCCGCATTCAGTTTTTTAATGGCTCCTTATTAGCAGTAAGATGCAGATGACAAAGAACTTTTTTAAATTAAAGCATATTAAGGTTGACATAGCCTGAATAATTAGGTTTATATATGACAGAATCCTCCATGATCCCTTCAAATGATATTTTAATTGTACCTGGTTCTAATTTTAGTCACCTGAGGTACTAAAACAGAGGTGCAGGATCTACCGTGTCAGAACCACAATGGTGAGTGGGGAGGGGGTACTGGGGACTATATAAAGTGGGTGTACACTTGTAAGCTGAATGATACAAACTTACAACATTCTATTTCACTTTTTTTTTTTTATAAAAATGCAAAAAAATTTCAGTTTTGTTTTTTTACCTGTCCACACAAATTTAAATTTTATACCTATCCATTCATAATTGAAGTAAACACATAGCTGATTTACAGAATTGAAGGGCATAACTTAATGACAGGGTAAAATATCTCTACTACCAAAAATACAAAATGAAACCAAAGCCAGTTCTGGAAGCATACATCAGAAAGAGTCAAGTACTTGACTATACCTATTGCTAATGTTCAAATCTGCTACATTATGAATGGTTCCTTGAAACACTGTCCGCAGGAGGACACCAGTGCTGAGACAGCTGAGTCAGACTGAACCTGGGAAATGCCTAAAAATTATTCTGAAAAGCAAAAAAAGTGCTTTGAGGAAGACACCACCACTTCTAATGGGAAAAAAACATCCTCCATTTAAAAATTGAGGAGGAAACCTGGCATGGTTGCTCTTTTGTCTATGGTACAGGAGGTCTATAACATGTGCAAGGCATCAAGAAACCCAATTGTCGTGAAGCAACCTTGGTGGGCAATATTCTACCTAGTGAACTAAAACTGGGTTTCCATCAAGGTGTTGGGTCCTATAATATAATCATTAAAATTTCAAAGCACACATTAATGGTTTAAAGACCTGCTGCAGTATTCTGGAAATGCCAGTGATCACTCCTGATATCTCACTGCATACTAGCTAAAATGAAAATCTAAAAACAGTAATGGGACAAATAAATCCTTTTAAAACCAAATATATGAAACAGTTTCCAGTTGAGTATAACCAAATTTCAGTGAAAATATGTAGTAGGCCATATAATTACAACAGTTTGAGATGCAAGAGCCAATCATAGAAAGTTAAAGCTTTAATTTAACTGTATATTAGAGTCTGCTTAAGTACAATACAATTTTCTTTCATAGCTATACAATAACTTTTCACTGCTATATCAATTTTTTCTATATTTTTGTGTGAACAGTTTCACTTTGAATTTTTACTAATGCTTTTAAAAATAGTTATTTTGTCTGTGGAATCATTTCAATGAATCAAGCTATTGCCAGAATCCCATAAAACATACTAATGCTGTAGAACTTTGGTAACTTTGGGTAAACACAGCTACATGAGATTAGCCTCCTAAAGGCTATATACCGTAAGAAACATAGCAGCTGTCTTCAGAAATTGTTAAAAATCCTAATGGATTTGACCAGCCTTTAATTAAACTGCAGTGTATGTGAGACACGCGCAATAAAGGAAGTGTGGAAGGACTTAAAATCCATTACAGAAATTTATTACGATTAACACATGGAATGATACAAAAGTGAACTATTACCTTGGGTAATGATTTTGGTGGGGTTTTTTTAATAACTTTTTGCTTAGACCTCTCTTTGGGCTTTGGTTGTTTTACTTCTAATGACTTCATTGCAGCAGCAGCATGTCCAAGAATGCAACCAGGACCACAGTACACAGAGTCTGGCAAGGCTTGATTAGTGCACCCTGGGCCAATGCACATTGGTAGGCCACTCTCGAGAACCTGGAAATAAACTTAAAACATTAATAAAGGACAAATCCTGTTTGCAACTAACACATAATTCAAGAAAAATAATCTGAGTGTACAAACTTACAATGCCAAAACGTCTTCATATACACAAACTATTTACAGAAAACACAGCACAACCTAGTTTTTCTTTTGCCACTAATTTTGGTTGCCATTCAGAAGGTGCAACTAATCAAAATTTACTTGCACAACCACCAAATCAAACCTTTTAGTACTGAGAAGCTTTAGAATAATCCCAGCAGAAAACAGGCAAAAGAAGGGAATAAACTGGAATCCCACCCAAAGTTATCATGGTCCACAGTAATTCACATACACTGGGGAACAAGAACATGGAAGTTTCATAAGGAAAAGGTAAAGACCAGGTAAAGGATTTACCCGGAGTCTAAAACTGTATGGCAACACATCTATCCAATCTCTCTTGAATGAAGTGTGAAACTATATACTAAATGAAGAAAAAAAAAAAAAAATCCAGCGTAAACACCCCTCAGACCTTCCCGAATTAAGAGGCAGGAGAAGTGAGCATATCTTGCTGGTGGCATGCTACACTGATATTTCCTTAGGATTCATATCAACCTCAATACAATAAAATTGCTAACATAATAATTTTTTTTAATTGCCAATTAAGAAAAACAAATTAACAGGATTTACTTCTATTCACGGAACATATGGAACGAGATCATAAATATTTAAGATAAAGTATCAGCTGAACAATGAAACGCCTCAATTTTTTTGTGAAATTAAATCAAAATCCTCCACATACCGGCTGGAATATTTTGATTTTTTTCTTGGAACTAGGATTTGCAGCCTTTTCTATTCTTCCTTTAATGCCCTGGTCTTCACTGGCACCAACTCCATCAGACACAGTTTCTGATTGGTGCATGGATTCTTCTAAAGATCGGGCATCCAAACTCTGCTCAGCTGTAACAGGAGAGTCACTATTCTGAGTTTGACGTGTGCAGTTTGGACAAATATAATCTTCACCATTTCTCTCCAATAAGCGTCCTCGGGCTTCGGTGATTCCCACACAGTTTCCATGAAACCATTCTTCACATCGATCACAACAAATCATAAATCTAGAAAGATAATAAACAAAGAAATACATTTACCAGGAAAGCATTTTTTTTTCTTTCAAGAATGGGCCTCTTTCTCCCTTTTAATACACACAAATATATAAATATACATACATATATACACACATTTACACATACACACCCAACATTACATACAACAAATTAGATTAACAGTGTCACAAAATCATTTTAGCAGCATTCATATTTTGTGGTTCAGTGCTTTTCAATTCTTCAAGTCAGTTTTTATTATACAGGTACACCTTATCAGTAGAATTTCAGGGCATCTAAATTAGACTGCCACACTGAATAATTTTCACAAATCACTAACACATAAACTGAAGTGAACACTACCCTGATCTCCTCACTCACTGAATAATGCTACCCAAGGCCTCATAAGTGCATTAATTCAAGGCAAACGTGTCATTAGGTAGGAGTTCAAAGGTAGACAAGTTTCAGAAATTCTGAATTAAAAGGAAATTTTGTAAACAATCATTACCAGGGTGTGTGTGTGTGGGGAAACAACTAACAAAATATTTGTATGCAACAGGGTGTGTGTGGGAATACTACTAACAAAATATTTGTATGCATTTATGGAGAGAGCACACACATACATGAAGAAAAAAATCTTGATACTCGATTATCAAATAGTGTTGAAAGAAGATATCTCCAACTTCTGCAGTCTTATTTGACAAAATATATCTATAGCATTAGCTGAACCTAGGTACAGAAGAATAAACTCCAGCTGTAATGTCAAGCTGATGAGAAGAGAATTTTGACATTTATGTTGTACTGCTCTTATTTGTATAGTTGACTGTAGAAATTTTCCTAAGAATTCTTTGCAGTGAATGTATTTTTTCCTAGTGACCTTGTTCACCTTCTGGTAGATTTTTCCCCCTAGCAGCCAAAGTTGCACTGCAAGACCAATGTGACATCAGACCCACAGCAGCCATGCTCAGAATTTCCACGAGCACAAACTCTATAAGACTATTGCCATTCTGCTTTGGCATGTGTAATGACATGACCCAATTACTGCTCTAGCCTTACAGCCTGCACACATCAAGAAAAAAAAAATTTAAATAATGAGAATATTTGGAGTACTCCACTGGATATGTAATCCTGATCCCTTTCCTTCCCTGAGAAAGGAAACACATGCAACCCTCTGAAACAACATTACTATTTAAAAAAAACATTCTAAATTCTTTATTGAAAAAAAAAAAAAAAAGTGGAAAAACTTCTGTTCAGATATTGGAAAGAAAAATGCCTTTTTGTGAATACACTTCATTTAGAATATGATGCCTGCAACACATTTAAAAAAATTTTGGAATGAAGGTATGTTTACCACCACGTTAGATCAGTTTTCCATTATGTAACACTTAGAAATTAAATTGGGTTAGAGAGAACACTTTGTTTTTTTAACAGTAAGTCCTGCTGCTCAAAACTCCATTGTGTTTTAGATTGGTATATTTCTCCTTTAGTCAGAAGAATGACCTCTATTACTTCTGTAAATCTGAAAGGGGTTGATTTGTCTGACACACATTTCCAACATGCACAATTTCAGATAAACTCAAACCCAGAAATATCAGCAGTGTTTCAGGACTTTACTGACATGTGGCTTCCGCTGTGCACAGTAGAGACTAATTTTTCACTGCAACAAATGGTGTACATTGAAAAAAAAGAGGCTTTAACTTAACAAAAAATAGTTACAAAAATGAAACACTCCTTTGTGATGGACCCTGAACACGAAGCTTTGATTTCCACTACCTGATTTGAAGTAAACTCTCCGCTGTTGCAACAAGCAGAGTAAAATCCACCTAGCAAGTTATTGGCACTAAAACTACATTGGGTAGGATACCATATCATTTAAATCTAATAAGCATAAATTAGGTAGCACTACTCAAGACCCTTTCAAATTAACACAAATTCTAAGCATATTTCTCAGACAATCTTTAAATCCCTTGTCATTTCTCCGTGGAACTTGGTCCCTATTCTTTAGAATCTACCCTTTCCAAAAACTGAACGGGTTACACTCTGACATACTTGACTTTTCAATTACAAAGGATAAGCTGAAAAATGCTATGGAATCACTGAACACTGGCAGGACTCCGGTGCATGAGCTAGCAACTGAAATTTAACTCACTGTTGAGTCATGCGACTGCTATACAGTGCATCCAGAAAGTATTCACAGCGCGTCACTTTTTCCACATTTTGTTATGTTACAGCCTTATTCCAAAATGGATTAAATTCATTTTTTTCCCTCAGAATTCTACACACAACACCCCATAATGACAATGTGAAAAGTTTACTTGAGGCTTTTGCAAATTTATTTAAAAAAAAAATTGAGAAAGCACATGTACATAAGTATTCACAGCCTTTGCCATGAAGCTCAAAATTGAGCTCAGGTGCATCCTGTTTCCCCTGATCATCCTTGAGATGTTTCTGCAGCTTAATTGGAGTCCACCTGTGGTAAATTCAGTTGATTGGACATGATTTGGAAAGGCACACACCTGTCTATATAAGATCCCACAGTTGACAGTTCATGTCAGAGAACAAACCAAGCATGAAGTCAAAGGAATTGTCTGTAGACCTCCGAGACAGGATTGTCTCGAGGTACAAATCTGGGGAAGGTTACAGAAAAATTTCTGCTGCTTTGAAGGTCCCAATGAGCACAGTGGCCTCCATCATCCGTAAGTGGAAGAAGTTCGAAACCACCAGGACTCTTCCTAGAGCTGGTCGGCCATCTAAACTAAGCAATCAGGGGAGAAGGGCCTTAGTCAGAGGTGACCAAGAACCTGATGGTCATTCTGTCAGAGCTCCAGAGGTCCTCTGTGGAGAGAGGAGAACCTTCCAGAAGGATAACCATCTCAGCAGCAATCCACAAATTAGGCCTCTATGGTAGAGTGGCCAGACGGAAGCCACTCCTTAGTAAAAGGCACATGGCAGCCCGCCTGGAGTTTGCCAAAAGGCACCTGAAGGACTCTCAGACAATGAGAAAGAAAATTATTTGGTCTGATGAGACAAAGATTGAACTCTTTGGTGTGAATGCCAGGTGTCACGTTTGGAGGAAACCAGGCACCGCTCATCACCAGGCCAATACCATCCCTACAGTGAAGCATGGTGGTGGCAGCATCATGCTGTGAGGAATTTTTTCAGCGGCAGGAACTGGGAGACTAGCCAGTATAAAGGGAAAGAGGACTGCAGCAATGTACAGAGATCTCCTGGATGAAAACCTGCTCCAGAGCGCTCTTGACCTCAGACTGGGGCGACGGTTCATCTTTCAGCAGGACAACGACCCTAAGCACTCAGCCAAGATATCAAAGGAGTGGCTTCAGGACAACTCTGTGAATGTCCTTGAGTGGCCCAGCCAGAGCCCAGACTTGAATCCGATTGAACATCTCTGGAGAGATCTTAAAATGGCTGTGCACCGACGCTTCCCATCCAACCTGATGGAGCTTGAGAGGTGCTGCAGAGAGGAATGGGCGAAACTGGCCAATGATAGGTGTGTCAAGCTTGTGGCATCATATTCACAAAGACTTGAGGCTGTAACTGCTGCCAAAGGTGCTTCGGCAAAGTATTGAGCAAAGGCTGTGAATACTTATGTACATGTGATTTCTCAGATTTTTTATTTTTAATAAATTTGCAAAAACCTCAAGTAAACTTTTTTCACATTGTCATTATGGGGTGTTGTGTGTAGAATTCTGAGGGAAAAAAAATGAATTTAATCCATTTTGGAATAAGGCTGTAACATAACAAAATGTGGAAAAAGTGATGCGCTGTGAACACTTTCCGGATGCACTGTACATGGTAAACACTGGTCTTGCTCTAAAACTCTTCTTAAACTAGATAGATATACTTTATTAATCCCAAGGGGAAATTCACATACTCCAGCAGCAGCATACTGATAAAAACCAATATTAAATTGAAGCGTGATAAAATTGTGAGAGATCCAAGAACATCTTCTAGCCATTCCTGTCTCTGAAGTCCAGAATGGCTATTATAAACTATTTGCTAATCTAATGTTAGGTCACTTCTAATTTCTTACTGGAGAGAGAAAAAAAAATGTTTTCTTTTATAAATTATACAAATTTACACTGATGCAAGGTTAAAATAGGTGGGGTTTCCAGGAAAAATTCTGAATTATACTTATAGGCTTTGTCCTGTCTGGTAATGGACATCCTCAGCCCCAAGGTCCTCACTCATGGTTACTGGTATAAATCAAACGAGTCCTCTAATCACATACAGGGCTAGGATTAGGGTGTAACCTGGTGAGGCTTTTCGGTCACTGCCCACCAAGGCAAACAGTTACCTCTATTTTGCAAAACTATGCCCTGAGCATTGGAGATAATTGCATTACTTTAAAATCATCCTTTTATCTACAACTTTTATTTTTCTTCTCTTTCTATAAAGCAAATGTTGCTCCAGTCTCTTTGGCTCTATCAACATTTTCTTTATAATCTCAAACTTATACTATCCCCTAATTGAAGCCAATATCAACTGTATATTCAAGGTTATGTAAGGCACCTTATCGCTCATTACCAATTAATTTGAGTGGCTAAAGCACCCCACCACCACCACCCTTAGAATCAAGAAAACAAAATTAACAGCACCAATTCAAGTGTCACACAACATGAACAACATGCCTGGGAATTGATCTCCAACTTGTCATATCTATACATTCTCTATAAATATTCTTCTTCTAGTTCTTTTTCATATTTTTCTACTTGTAGACCTCTTTTTGCTCTTTATGCTATACAACTGAGACTATCTTGTGTGTTTGGGACAACTGCTGGAAAACGTGCCTTTGTCTTGCGCTACAAATCTTCTAACACTCTCTTCTCTGTCTGGATATATATTTTTAATTCTAACCCTCTAGAACTCTGCAGCAAGCATCAACTCATGTTTTGCACTTTGCATGGAAGAACAAAACACATGAATCTAACTCTTGTGTACCTGCAGAGATTAACAAAATGAGAGATGGCCCCATATATCAGACCAATATTTTGCTCTACATATGCATTGACATCATATGAACCTACATCAATATGATGCTACTGAAAGTCTTAAAAGCAAAGCCCATTTATTAACTTCTCTAGTATAAGGCCTCATTTTGAAAAAAATTCCCCAAATCAATAGGCAAAATGAAGGTAAACAAATTCAGTAATAACAATGTGCGTGTTAAGCAATTTTAGTAGCTTTGAAATGCTGAACTTCACCCACAGGACTTTAGGCACATTTTTAAAAAGGAAGCACAAAACTATTTACTGTTATGCTTGAATTTCACAATTCTCCTGTTAAGCTACAATTCATGTTTTTCTGCCAAAATGGATGCTTTACAAAATACTCTATATGCAGGTTTTAACACAGTCACTATGATCATCTTTGTTTCAAAGCTCAATCCAGTAAAAAATGTGCAGGTGCAGAAGTTTAACTTTCAATTGTTCATACATTTGCCTGTCTATTCAACAGTAATAGCTTAAAGCATTTACACTGTGTAATTTTGCAGATAAGCATTCACTCCTATCTGAACATCTGTTTTCTTGTGAAAGTGATGTGCGTGCAGCTTCCTACTTGGTTTGAATTTTGAACTGCCCAGTGCAGCAGTTTACAAAAGAGCAGAGGTTTGGTTTTATAAGGCATAAAGACTTACATGTGATTCTTTGATAGCATAATTTGTCAATAAATGCACAATAACCTAGGTTTTGTTGTCCGCTCAAAGCCAAGGATACCAGGCTATAAAAACTGTTTTCTTGGCTTGCCAAATAATCTAACTAATCATTTAACTAATAATTATGAGTTTTTCCATCTAATAAACAGTAGTGACACATTTCTTCACAATTATCTGTTAAAATATGCTTGCTTATACTGCTTTAAATTAAGACACTTCCTCACAACCTAAAGAGGACACTGGACACGATTAAGCAAATGACTGACTCGGTGTCTTTGAAGAGCTTGTGGTTACTTTACACAACCTAAATCTGGGGTGTCCAACTCCAGTCCTGGTGGGCCGCAGTGGAAAACTTCTTTTCCCTTCATTTTAATAGCCCTGTTTTTAAGGATTCAGTCCTCTCATTTGATTAATTTCTTCATTAAATGGCAGCCGAACAGAAATGAGATGTGAAACGAGCTAACAGATGACCAGCTAAATTGGAACATCAAACTCCAGCCAATTTCACTCCAACCAGTTTCTTAATGAGAAGCCACTTCTTGGTGTTAATTAAAGCCATTTATTGAATACCATGACTTGTTGCTGCTTTCATTCTGCCACAGAAGACTGTTGATTTTCTGTTTTTTCTAAGACCATCGTCAACAAGTTTTGGTGACCTGAGCAAACCAGTGTGATTGAGACCTTCACCGTTCTTTATTTTAAGGTTAGCTGGTCATGTGGCGGCTTGTTTTGTGTCTCATTATTGTTTGGCTGCTCATTAAGGAAAAAACAAACAACTAAGGGGTCTGAGTCACGTCAATTAAAACTAAGGCAAAACAAGTTAATCAGCAGCAAAAACGGCTGACTAATTAAGAATATGGTTAGAATGAAAACCTGCAGCCACTGCGGCCCACCAAGACCAGAGTTGGACACCCCTGACCTAAATGAAAGAAGCTTCTTTACAGGCATGGAAAACCTCTTACCTTAAGTCAGTGTACAGTCACACATTTTGTAGTCAAAATAGTACATTCATCATGTCTCACGATTTTTACATACAACATATGATACAGTGGATGCATCACAACCCACATTTCATTTCAGAATATACAGTTTCCAAAAAAAAAAAAATAAGTAAATTCAATTTAAAAAGTTTCAGCAAGTGGTAACATGTAGATGTAATACAGGCCCCTGGTGTCTGTCCTGTTTGGCTTCATTCATTTTTTAAAGGGAACTAAATGTGACCTGGAAGGCCAAAATAAATACCTGTAGGTTAGCATTTATTTCTGCAGTCCATGAAAAAGGAATTGCAAAGCAACTTTTAACAATTTTGGAAAACCATATTTAAGGAAGGTTTCAATCAAGTTTTTGGAAGAATTCCAGTCGAGAAATTGAACTGTTTCATGTAACAAAGTACTGCTGCTAAGAGAAGATGCTAGCATGATTTAAGTGTTATCGTTGCTACAACTGGCAGTACTGTTTTAATTAACACAATGAGAGACTGAGTAGGTATTTCTGGATTAACTATGTGGCCCATCTCCTATATGTTAAACAGAAAAGTTTCAATGATTGGAAATCAGTCATCACATATGATGAGCCAAAGAGGTCAGTTCTGGGGCCAATCTTTTCTTCATTATACAAGTTGCCTCTTGACATAATAAAATCACTGGAATGGAAAATTGTATCATTGACATTAACAAGTGGATGTCAAAATTTCTTGCAGCTGAATTTATTTTACCAGGATTTATTTTCAGACAAGATCAACCTTCTAAAGGAACTTGGGGTGTTCAGCCAAAGGTCAAAAACGTCATTTTCAATGCGATATGAGAAAAGGTAGGAGTTACACAGATGAGGAATTTAATTAGTCCTTCACAAATATTCAATATAGGTTAAAATTTCTTATTACACCACAAAGGTATCATGGCATAATCTGACAAGCAGTTAATACGTTGCATGACAGCGTCACTAGCTGAATAAATGTTTCTTGGGTATAAAAAGTTCAACAATTTCAGTTTTTAAATTCTGTCTTGGTACAACAAACAAGACCGTAGACAAAAAAAAAAAAATCACCTCTCCTGTTCACACTGACAAAAGCACCAGCTTTTTCTTTCTTGCAGGTGCACAGTGCATACTTAAAACTGAGTGTTTGCTGCTTGTCAAATTCTATACATATAAGAGGCCATCATTACAAATCGTAAGGCATTATGACAGGATCTATCACACTACATTAAAGTCATGATTGCTAAGAACAATTTCCCACAAACTGCTAATTATGTAAATGATTACCAATGATGAAAAAAAGCTGGAAAACCTGTATAATGTACACAAGTGATTTGGTCTATGAATTGGTTGGCTCTAAGTTTTAGGACTAATTAAGATTTTATTAACTGAATCTAAAGCTTGATTCAGTCCTACAAAACTCAGATCTCTCACATCATGCCTTGCTGGATGCCCCTGGGTTAAGGTAAAATCTAGGAGTGACAGAGCCTTAACTGCAAATGCTCTAAGACACTGGAATTGCCTTCCTTTTACTATTAAAATCATACATTAACACTATTTTGTGTAAATATGCTTAGTGCTACTAATATTTTAATTTTACACATCAGATTATTTGTTAACACAGGTTTTACCAGTTTTTTTTCTCTTATTTGCAAATAACTTTCTGTATCCTACTTGAAAAACTGATATACATTACACCTGAATAAAATTTGTATGAAAAAGGCCAAGCTTATAAATTATCTTAGTTTGCTTAGGAAATGCATCTTATATCCTGTACTACTTTGGTGGGTAACAAAACTTATAAATGACACACACACAGAGTTAAGTGGTCATATTGGGACAGGGGATGTCACAGCAAAGTAAACCCAATACCTGGTAATACTTCAAATGCATATTAAGATCTTGAATTCTGATCAAAATAAGTACTAAACAACAATAGAGCACAGATGGATTTTATTGTACTACAAGTGTAAACATTATTTAAATTTGCCAGTTTTGCTGTGAAACACTATACTGTATGACCAATTTGACCACCCCAGTCTACATATCTAACCTGTAAAACAAGTGCCTCTCTTCCTGTCCTGTCTTCACCCTGCCAAAATATTACATACTGTCAACTAAACCTTAAGACACAATTTGAAAGAACAACAAAAAAAGTTAATTTATCTTACAGAAGCCAATTTCTTGCTCTACCACATTCTACTTCACTAAGAGCCAAATACACAGCGCACACAATAAGCTGCTTCTGAACACAACGCATAGCACAAAAGGTTAAACTTGTGCTTTATATACCTGTTGTTGTGTTTCTGCCGACAGATGCAATACAGAGCATTGGGATCATAGCCTTCTGATTCTGCTTTGCTTGATAAAGGCCCCAGTAGGCCAGTATCTTTACTGGCTTTTGCTGTTGTCTTAAGCTTCACTTCTTTACTCTGCATTGACTCTTTGGGACTTTCAGGCACCTTTCCAATTTCTGTCTCAACTTGAGATTTTTCAGAACTATCTGCCTGAACAACTCCTTCTGCCCGTTTCTTCCGTAGCTGGTTCTGTAACTCTTTAAGAGTTAATTCATCACTGTCGTCGTCATCGTCGTCATCGTCATCTGATGTGGTATCTCTGGTAGCAGCAGCACTGTTTTCCAGTTTTCCACTAACCACCGAGTTATTAGAATTAACTATAGCACTTGTATTTTCTACACTAGTTTGGCTGGACGCCTTTAACTCAGAACTTCCATCAAAGCTGGCCTCAGAGGCAGTTTCCACATCAGTAGCAGTCTGAGAATGGGGGTCACAGCCTTCAAGATTTGCAGGAGCACTCCTCCTCCCAATTATTCTGCGTTTAGAGGATGACAAAAATTCTTCCATCTTGTCAGTGCGCTTTGACTGTCGACCACTTCGTCGGAGTGGTGCATCCTGACACTCTGCTTCTCCAGGCATCTCTCTCTTTGCAATAGTTGTCCTACGGAAACCCCAAGTCTTTTTAAACTCCTTGCTTGTTGGGTTGATTAGTTTGACAGTGTCTTCTTGGTTGTCATTTTCTCTTTCATCAGAAGCTGACAAAAAAAACACTTAAAATTAGAATACAGACAGGTTGGTCTTTGGTTTAAAGTTATACACCAACAACGACTTAACATTTTATAGGTAACAAATACCCAGTTCACAAAATATACCACCACCTATTTTTCACCCATTCCTCCACCCAAAATGACAAACTAATTCCAACTCTCCATCATCAAATGTCAAGATTTAAATCAGCAATAATTTACTAATTGGTTTCCTTAGGTTAGAAGTGCACATTTAATTTTTCCCTAAAGGCTTGCATAAACATTTAAGTATTTATTTAAAACTAGTCCCTTTTTTAAACACCTCAATATAGTTATTCGCATAATTAACAGCTACAGTTGTTCCTGAAGCTGGCAAACAAAGGAAATCAATTGGATAGACATTTGTATCCATTCAAATGACTTACTCTGGGAAAGCAGACCAATATATTAAGTACTACTTAGTTAACTAAACATGTTCAGAAAGTCCCAAAATATCAAGAGAATGTATCATTTAACTTAAAGTAGAATCATTACTTCTGCTCAAATCTGTAAATCTATTTTGAAGAACTTAGTAACATTGCATTTGCACATTTTTCTCTCGTCTGTGTGGGCTTTGTTGATTGGAAATTCCATATTCACCCATGTGCAAAAGCCTCGTTACTTGAGTGAACCTTGCAATGGAGTAGCACATTGAAGGGCAGACTCTTCTTGCCACATATGGTGTGACACTGAATTTAACCAGGCAGAATTGAGACTGCTTTGTTAGCTAGATATGCAAGGTTAAATGTTACTTTCAGATATCTTAAATAAAAAACAAAAAAAAAGGCAAAACAGTCCCAAGTCTTTCTGAACACACATCCTGTACCTACTCTCTGGCAAATTACAAGGAAGACTGTTGCTATGTCATTGATGCAGACATTTAAATCTAAATTTGCAAGATAAAATAAAAGGGAAAACTAAGGAGCTCTGTGAGCTTGTTTGGCAGCATAAAATGAACCTCGCATCCTGGGGAAAGAAAACTTTGTTTCATTAAGGTAATAAATGTGGACACCTTCCCCTATATCATTGCAGATCAGTTTAAATATATTTAGGGGGTAAACATCACAAGTAAACATAAAGCTCTTTATCAACAAAATTTCGCCTGTCTGTATGGAAAAAAAATGAAGCAAGACTTGCATAGATTGTCAACCCTTCATCTCACTTTAGCTGGAAGAATTAAAATTATTAACATGAACTATCCTCCCTAAGCTCCTTTTTTTATTCCAAAACATCCCAATATACATCAATAAATCGTTTTTTAAAGAAATTAGATTCAACCATAACCACATTTATTTGGAATTCAAAACATCCACGTATCCAAAGTGCGACCCTACAAAGGCCAAAGGCAGAAGATGGCATGGCTCTGCCTAACTCAATTTTACTACAGGGCAGCAAACATACCAGATATAAAAACCTGGACATGGACACAAATAGATGAACATATACAGGCTTGGTCTGCAATTAAAAGAAAATCCTGTAGTACTTCTTTATATTCCTTGCTTTGCACCCCAATAAATACAAGTTATCGCCAATAGATAGACAGATAGATAGATACTTTATTAATCCCAATGGGAAATTCACATACTAACAACTCAATAATGCTTCACTCATTCAGAATATGGAGCCAATGTAGGAGGCATTTTAAAATAGAGAATCTTTTATCGGTGGCACCGCTGCACGAGAACCACCTTTTTTAACCCTCGCAAACATATACAGTTTTTAATGTCTAGAAAACATTTGGGATTAAATCACTTAAATCTGTACATAGACAACGTCATTGCATCCTACGAACAATTACATTCTAAATTTAACTTTACAGAAACACATTTATTTCACCATCTTCAAATTAGAAACTTTGTTAAACAGAACCTGCCCGATTTTCCTCACCTCTCACCTCCCTCTATGCTGGAAAAAATGTTGATCAGTTTCAAGGACTTAGACAGCATCTCTGCAATATATAAAACCATTTTACAGTCCCTCCCTTTCAATCCAACAGGAAAGTGGGAAAAGGATCTCTCACTCAACATCTCAGGAAAAAAAAGAGTGGAAGGTGGCAATGCAGAGAATTCACTCGAGCTCCATATGCGCAAAGCATACAATTATTCAACTCAAAATTATATATCAAGCACATCTGTCTCACTTACAATTGTTCACAATGTTTCCAGGGAAAGATCCAACCTGCGAACGCTGCAATAAAGTTCCAGCCTCATTTGGTCACGTTTTTGGCCTGCACCAAATTAACATCATTCTGGACCAAAATTTTTAAATGTCTTTCAGATAGCCTTGGTGTCACAATCCCTCCTAACCCATTAACAGCTGAGTTTGGTGTACTCCCAGATGGGCATAAAGTGGAGAAGGACAAACAAACTGATTGCCTTTACTACACTATTGGCACGCAGACTTATCTTGCTAAACTGGAAGAATCCTAACTCTCCCCTTTTAAGTCAGTGGGCAACTGATGTTATATATATTTGAAACTGGAAAAAATAAAACCACTTAGAGGATCAGTGCAAAAATTTTTCAAAATCTGGCAGGATCTAATCAATAACATTCTAGAATAATCTTTTAAAGCACTGAGGAAGCAGATTCTATCCCAATTTTCTTTTTCTTCTCCATTTATCGATATTCACGTATTATTTTATCTATTTACTTATTTTTACTAGGTTTAAGTTTTATTCTGCTGCCCATGCTCTTTCTCAGGGGTGGGGGTTGATTTGTTTACAATCCTATTCTTGAAAAATTGATCTATTTGTATGGAATGTTGTGTGATTTCAATAAAATCCAAAAAAAAAAAAAAAAGTGATATAACTCTGATTTTACTTCATAAACAAAACAAATGCCTCCATCAATGCAAAGAAAAAGTTATTCACATTTATGACGGTTAAAAAAAACACAAAGGCCATTCAAGTTTTTGTAGTTTATATAATTAAGCAAAGAAAATGTGTCTGGTACTGTTACAGACAGAGCCGTCAACTGAAACAGAAGAGCCAGTACATTTCATATATACAAGAGTATCCCAGGAATTTACTGGGAAATGTCTTGGTCAAAAGCAAATTAACAATTTACTGGGTCAGCTTATGTGTAAGTAAAATTGTAAGATTAGAAGGTCGAGTATGTAATACTTAATGGCGACACATATACACACGTGTTGATGTTATACCTTGAGCTACGATGCAAGAAATTACAGCAGATATCTTATTTTTCTTTAAGGTTCTCACAGAAATGATGCTAAAAATGGCTCAATTGAGCCATAATGTCAGAAAGTGTAGCAGACTTAACTTGTTTTTATCTTTAAGGTTATCTAACAGAAATGCTGTTAAAATGGGTCCAGTTCTGAAATAAGGCTGAAGGTACAATTAAACATGGTTACCACTGCAGACAGATGAGAACAAGCTGCTTCCACTTCTGTAAATATAAATTAAAGGCATTTTCTAGCACCAAAAGGAATTCAGGTGGCGGTTAAAGCTGAGGGATTGTTACACTTATTCAGCGGAAATTTGAGCTGCTGCCAGAAAAAGCTTTAAATCAATGCGACACTCTTAATACAAAAGTGGATTTAGAGAATGGATGACTGCAGGTCCGGTATGGTAAATTCTGTAAGCATACAAAAACACCCCCCGCCCCACAAAAAAGCCCCAAATAGATCCAACAGGTCTACATTACAGGACACAATAAGGCACCATTGCCAGTAGCGTTCAAGGACTCTGCAGTAGAGGACAAGTAAGCTGATGTAATGAAAACTATAGCAGCTCTCAGAAATTTGCTCTATAACCCTTTCAGCTTAATGTAAATGAAGAGGATCCTTATTTATATTACATTTACTTAAGTGTTTAAATTATTACATAATTATCCACGTGGTCACAAAAATTAGGCACATTAGATGAAGAATGACAAACATTTTGTTTTATTTTTCACCAACAGTGCGACATGAACACCGAAATATTTTTGGGCAAATTAGGTAACAGATCATGCAGCTTGAAGAAGCTTATACCCTCCATGTTCATGTCTGCTGGTTATGCAAAAACGGCCACACCTATGTAATGCAAAAATGTAAGGTTTCTGTCTCTAACATGCAGTTTGAAAAAAGCATGATGAACTAATAAAATATTCACAGAATCTCTAGAAAGCGTTCGGCACAAATAGGAGACAAGTCTGCAGCATTCACCTATAAAAGATTATGTGGTGGGAAGCAAAAGGCACATCACACACAAATTCAGAGTACATAAGTTTAAACTCATTTGTCTGCCATATTGCTCAACAAGTCAAGTGATACAAAGTAATCTCAAATGTCTGGTAGACATTAGTACAACAGTCCAGGGAAAAGAACTGCTAAACTGACACATCAAAACCAAAATTCAATGTTCTAAAACTACACTACATTTTAAAAAACCTGGTACAACGGTAAAAACAACATTTAAAAATACTACTAAAAGACCATAGTAAATGTGATTGCAAACATTAAATTTATTCACTTTCAACTGAATCTTTAAGGAACTTTTAAAGAAAAACATCAAACAAGCATCTTAACAGTAGAGACAATTTTTTCATTATTAAAAAGGGAATAGCATGAATTTCTCCTTGTTTCTTAAGAGCGAATGTGTTAAAAACACCTATGCATTTTCATCTTCATCAAGGGTATTAGGATTAGGTCAATTAAGTAAAACTAATCAAATACCTAAAAACTGCACCCCTTAGGAAGTACCAAGACTATTATCACACTAATAAAAGTGATATTTTCCCATGTCATGAAATCAATGCTATACTCGGAATTCTAAAAATCCTTATTAGGAGGAAAAAGGCTCAACAGAAAATACCACAACTGATACTTCAGTAACTGTTGAATTTTGTAATTAAATAAAAAGACAAAAATCGTAGCAAACTACTGAGATTGTGTTGTATAAAATACACTGACAAAAGATGTTGATAGTCTGTACCTTGACAGCTGATATCCATGAGATCCTGTCTCTGTTCCAACTCTGGGATTAGAGAAAGGTTTGAGTTTACAGAATCCTCTACGGCTGACATGTCAGATTGTTCAAACAGAATATCTATAATAAAAATCAAAGGTGCAAAAAAAGTGAAATGTAGAATGTCTATATATATATATAAATAAAATAAATGAAATTTTTGCAGCCTTTTGTGATGCTTAGTTGTGACATCCTTTATTTAGTGTAACCACGCATAGGATAATAGCAAAGCTCAACTAGCAAAACTCAAAGTTTAGCTCTGCTAGCACTGTATTTCAAGAAAGTTTTAGCAACTTGACATTTAAAACAAAGGAAGACCAGTGGAATGGAGGTGTGCAAAAGTATTTGCCAGTTTACAGTTTAAAGGCAGTGTATTAATTTAAATAATCCTGACTGATAAGGAAATTTGTTTTTATTGTTTACTTATGTAACTAAAAACTCTGTAAACTGTGTTTTGTAAGATTCAATCTTAAATTAGAGGAATAAAATAAAATCAAGAACTATTATGTTTAAAAGAAAAATCAATTTAGGAAAACAGTAACACAATAAAATGCACTGAGTCAAGTGACATGGAAATTAGGTAGTCTTGTGTTTTGTAAGATTCAATCTTAAATTAGAGGAATAAAATAAAATCAAGAACTATTATGTTTAAAAGAAAAATCAATTTAGGAAAACAGTAACACAATAAAAGGCACTGAGTCAAGTGACATGGAAATTAGGTAGTCTTCAACATTCTACATTGCCTAGAAAAGAATCCAATGCAAACCCACCACCAACATGGATTTTTAACACCTTTGTGGCTGCCTCAGATAAACAATGAACAATTCCAGTTTCTGTAAATCAAAACAGGTGTGTTACAAATGTGAAGGCTTAATGATTTTCAGTAACTAAAGGAAAATGTGTTAATTTATTCATACTTTAGAAAAAGAAAAAAAAAAAGCATATGAGGGCGTTCAATAAGTTTTCAAAATTTGTTTAATTTTTCAATATAGTCCCCTAATAGCTCCATACACTTCATCCACTTTACCAGCACACACTTTATCCCCTTTGAAAAATAAATCTTCTGTTTGACCTTCAAACCAGGACATCACAGCTGCCTTGTTATTGTCTTCACTTGAAAACCGCTGTCCAGAGAGATTTCTTCAAAACTCGGAACATGAAATAATCAGAGGGAGCCAGGTCAGGAGTGTAGGGTGGATGGTTCGGCTGCTGGAACCCAACATTTTCGGATGGCAGCCTGTGATTGACGTGACATGTTAACCGGCACATCGTCGTGAAGAAGCTTATTTGATTTGCACAAGGACTCTCCTGACATCCGGTCTCTTGGAATGTTAGACTTGCAGTGAGCCACAACTGCTCATGAGTAACCTTGAGACATGTCACAACATGCTTGCTACTTTCTTTCATACTTGGGTAGATAAATTATTGAACACCTCTCGTATAGTTCAACATTAACCGGATGCAAGACAGTTAAGGCGATGCTTGCTCATGTGTACGAAGTAGAAGATATACACTGTCATACAATGATATACACTTCCCATGGGCTCACCACCTATGGGAGGGGCCAAGGAGGTCGGGTGCAGCGTGAGTTGGGTGGTGGCCGAAGGCGGGGACCTTGGCGGTCCGATCCTCGGCTACAGAAGCTGGCTCTTGGGACGTGGAATGTCACCTCTCTGAAGGGGAAGGAGCCTGAGCTAGTGCGCGAAGTTGAGAGGTTCCGGCTAGACATAGTCGGACTCACCTCGACGCACAGCTTGGACTCTGGACCAATCTCCTTGAGAGGGGCTGGACTCTCTACCACTCTGGAGTTGACCCCGGTGAGAGGCGGCGAGCGGGTGTTGGTATACTTATTGCCCCCCGACTTGGAGCCTGTACATTGGGGTTTACCCCGGTGGACGAGAGGGTAGCCTCCCTTCGCCTTCGGGTGGGGGGACGGGTCCTAACTGTTGTTTGTGCGTATGCACCGAACAGCAGTTCAGAGTACCCACCCTTTTTGGAGTCCCTGGAGGGGGTGCTAGAGGGCATACCTTCTGGGGACTCCCTCGTTCTGCTGGGAGACTTCAATGCTCACGTGGGCAATGACAGTGAGACCTGGAAGGGCGTGATTGGGAGGAATGCCCCCCCCCCCCCCCGATCTGAACCCGAGCGGTGTTTTATTATTGGACTTCTGTGCTCGTCACGGATTGTCCATAACGAACACCATGTTCAAGCATAGGGGTGTTCATATGTGCACTTGGCACCAGGACACCCTAGGCCTCAGTTCGATGATCGACTTTGTGGTCGTGTCGCCGGACCTGCGGCCACATGTCTTGGACACTCTCGGGTGAAGAGAGGGGCGGAGCTGTCAACTGATCACCACCTGGTGGTGAGTTGGCTTCGATGGTGGGGGAGGATGCCGGTCAGGCGTGGTAGGCCCAAACGTTTTGTGAGGGTCTGCTGGGAACGTCTGGCAGAGCCCCCTGTCAGAAGTAGCTTCAACTCCCACCTCCGGCAGAACTTCGACAACATCCCGAGAGAGGTGGGGGACATTGAGTCCGAATGGGCCATGTTCCGTGCCTCTATTGTTGAGGCAGCTGACCGGAGCCTGTGGCCGTAAGGTGGTCGGTGCCTGTCGTGGCGGCAATCCCCAAACCCGTTGGTGGACACCGGCAGTGAAGGATGCCGTCAAGCTGAAGGAGGAGTCCTACAGGACGCTTTTGTCCTGTGGGACCCGGGAGGCAGCTGATAGGTACCGGCAGGCCAAGCGGAATGCGGCTTTGGTGGTTGCGGAGGCAAAAACTCGGGCGTGGGAGGAGTTTGGGGAGGCCATGGAGAACGACTTTCGGACGGCTTCGAGGAGATTCTGGTCCACCATCCGGCGTCTCAGGAAGGGGAAGCAGTGCAGTGTCAACACTGTATATGGTGGGGATGGTGCGCTGCTGACCTCGACTCGGGACGTTGTGGGTCGGTGGGGGGAGTACTTCGAAGACCTCCTCAATCCCATTAACATGCCTTCCAATGAGGAAGCAGAGCCTGGAGACTCGGAGGTGGGCTCCCCCATCTCTGGGACTGAGGTCACCGAGGTGGTCAAAAAACTCCTTGGTGGCAGGGCCCCGGGGGTGGATGAGATACGCCCGGAGTTCCTCAAGGCTCTGGATGTTGTAGGACTGTCTTGGTTGACACGCCTCTGCAACATCGCATGGACATCAGGGACAGTGCCTCTGGATTGGCAGACCGGGGTGGTAGTCCCCCTCTTTAAGAAGGGGGATCGGAGGGTGTGTTCCAACTACAGATGGATCACACTCCTCAGCCTCCCTGGAAAAGACTATTCAGGGGTCCTGGAGAGGAGGGTCTGTCGGATAGTCGAGCCTCGGATTCAGGAGGAACAGTGTGGTTTTCGTCCTGGTCGCGGAACAGTGGACCAGCTCTATACCCTTAGCAGGGTCCTGGAGGGTGCATGGGAGTTTGCCCAACCATTCTACATGTGTTTTGTGGACTTGGAAAAGGCATTCGACCGTGTCCCTTGGGGAATCCTGTGGGGGGTACTCTGAGAGTATGGGGTACCGGCCCCCCTGATGAGGGCTGTTCGGTCCTTGTACGATCGGTGCCAGAGCCTGGTCAGCATTGCCGGCAGTAAGTCGAACCCGTTTCCAGTGAGAGTTGGACTCCGCCAGGGCTGCCCTTTGTCACCGGTTCTGTTCATAACTTCTATGGACAGAATTTCTAGGCGCAGCCAGGGCGTTGAGGGGGTCCGGTTTGGTGGGCTCAGGATTGGGTCACTGCTTTTTGCAGATGATGTTGTCCTGTTGGCTTCATCAGGCCGTGATCTTCAGCTCTCTCTGGATCGGTTCGCAGCCGAGTGTGAAGCGGCTGCGATGAGAATCAGCACCTCCAAATCCGAGACCATGGTCCTCAGCCGGAAAAGGGTGGAGTGCCCTCTCAGGGTTGGTAGCGAGATCCTAACCCCAAGTGGAGGAGTTCAAGTATCTCGGGGTCTTGTTCACGAGTAAGGGAAGAATGGAGCGTGAGATCGACAGGCGGATCGGTGCGGCATCCGCAGTAATGCTGGCGCTGCATCAGTCTGTCGTGGTGAAAAAGGAGCTGAGCTGCAAGGCAAACCTCTCAATTTACCAGTCGATCTATGTTCCTACCCTCACCTATGGTCATGAACTATGGGTAGTGACCGAAAGAACAAGATCGCGAATACAAGCGGCTGAAATGAGTTTCCTCCGCAGGGTGTCTGGGCTTTCCCTTAAAGATAGGGTGAGAAGCTCAGTCATCCGGGAGGGGCTCAGAGTAGAGCCGCTGCTCCTCCGCATCAAGAGGAGTCAGATGAGGTGGCTCGGGCATCTGATCAGGATGCCTCCTGGACGCCTCCCTGGTGAGGTGTTCCGGGCACGTCTAACCGGGAGGAGGCCCCGGGGAAGACCCAGGACACGTTGGAGGGACTATGTCTCTCGACTGGCCTGGGAACGCCCTGGGATTCTCCCGGAAGAGCTAGAAGTAGTGGCCGGGGAGAGGGAAGTCTGGGCATCTCTGCTCAAGCTGCTGCCCCCGCGACCCGACCTCGGATAAGCGGGAGACAATGGATGGATAATGATATACAACACTATGGTTGTAAACAGTGCACCTTTTCATACTACAAAACTGTGTTCTTGTAGACTTTAGTGGATATTATGTGTGGAGTGTCCCAAGATACTATTTCCTGGACAGAAGAAATAGCTATAATCTGCACTGGCTAAAGCAATTACTGGCCACTTCAAATTGCAATTATTCACAGATTTGCCCAACCTAAAATCACACCACAATTTGTTTTTTGCTATAAAAGACAATGTTAACGTTAAGAGACTTTTCTCTGAAAACTGAATGGTCTACAAACCCAAACATTCATCTGCCTTAACCAAGTTTTCCAGTATAATTTCTTAACTGTGGTGGTGGTTGGGGGAATATTAAGATGCACTTTTAAATGCATATTAATGGTGGTGGTTATTTCAATAAAGCACAGTTTTCATGGTTGAAAATAAAATGCAATTAAAATTAAACAAACCAAATTAAGTGATAAGTAATATGCAGGCTTTGTCATTGCCTTAAAAAATATTCTTGCTCTTTTATAAATATTAATTTTGAATGCAAACCGTGCAAGCTAGATGGTGCCAGTACATTGCTACATAGCTCATAATCTGACTCAAAAGATTCATTGAAGATCATTAGAAACTCTGGACAACAGCAAGGCTTTGCACACAAAAAAAAACAAAACATCTGTATTCTGGATAGCTAAAATGTTTGTTTAATTTGAAACCTATGTGTATCCAATATTTTACCACAAAGCAGATAAACAGTGCATACTTCAAAAAAGCAACTACTAGCCTGTAAATTACAAAACAGGCTACCACAGTAAAAGATGAAATATGCAAAAAAAAAAAAAAAAAAAAAAAGTACTGTTATTGTAACAGAATGTACACCGCTAATGAATATCCACTGGTCTATTAACAAACCTTAAGAAAAACCAAAGTTATCATTTTCAAAAATATTCCAATGTGTAAAAAAAAAAAAAAAAATCAAAAAAAAAATCTAATAGTATCCATTGTTCAAGTGTTAACTAGTTTAAATTAAAATATTATAGCCACTGATAATCTTCCCAGGCCATGCCAATCCCCATACCCCCCCTCCCCCCGGAGAATCTCTGATGCACCATTAAGCAAAGCAAGGACTTAAACTGCCCAAGGAAACACATTGCAAGACAGTCCCCAATCAATATGAAACCCTTTCCCATTGATCACAATTGTGAATCATAGCTCTGCATGACCCAAAATGGGTCACGACCCATAGTGTAAGCACCTATGCTGTAGACCAGGGGTGTCTAACTCCAGGCCTGCTAATTAACTCAGTTGCCCTTTGTTTTAATAGCCCTGTTATTAAGGATTCAGTGCTCTGACTTGATTCATTTCTTCATTAAACGACAGCCAAACAGAAATGAGATATGAAACGAGCCAACAGATGACCAGCTAAATTGGGTCTTCAAACTCCAACCAATTTCACTCCAACCAGTTTCTTAATGAGAAGCTAATTCTTGCTGTTAATTAAACTCGTTCTTTAATTCCAAGGCTTGTTGTTGCTGCTCTCATTCTGCCAAAGCAGACATTTCCAAAACTGTTGATTTTCTGTTTTTTCTAAGAACACTGTCAAAATGTTTTGGTGATCCGAGAGATCAGTCTTAC
This sequence comes from Erpetoichthys calabaricus, assembly GCF_900747795.2. Taxonomy (NCBI): domain Eukaryota; kingdom Metazoa; phylum Chordata; class Cladistia; order Polypteriformes; family Polypteridae; genus Erpetoichthys; species Erpetoichthys calabaricus. The sequence continues at coordinate 95,077,020 of NC_041403.2, read as the reverse complement.
TGATGCCTTCACCTTTATTTTCAGATACTGTGGATAGCTGGTTGTGTGGGCAGCTCATTTTGTGTCTCATTGTTTTGCTGCTAATTAAGGAAAAAGAAAGAAAGGGGCCGAGTCAAATTAATTAAAATTAATTAGCAGCAAAAAACTGGTCACTAATGAAGATGGTTAGAATGAAATCCTGCAGCCACTGAGGCCCTCCAGGACCGGAGTTCGACACCTGTGCTCTTCTAGACAAAATAGACATTTCTTTTCTCTTGCTTGGTTACTCTGCTTCATCTTCTTTTTGGCTTTTAAAATTTTCACCAGTACAGCAATGTGCCATAAAACATGATAAATCTGGTCATTTCTACTTCTTTATCTAACTGTTGTCCCAGTATTAATGGAAACAGAACAATCCACCGTTACTGTACTGATATCGAAATGGTTGACTCCTGTAGTGGTGTTTACAACCTTATACACCCAACTGAAGTGAATTGGAAGGAATCTGAAATTCAAATGCATATTTAGCTTTACAATATCAAAATACAAGCAACAAGATAGGATGGTTAAAAAAAAATTCACAAAGTATTTCTACAGTTCTGACCTAAAGGAGATTCAAGACTTCAAGATTCTTTTATTTGTCACACACAGTTATACAGGTACAACGTGCAGTGAAATGAAAAACGCTAGCCCACTCCAAGACTGTGCAAAGCAGAAATACAATAGAAGAAAATAAAGTTAAGATGATGATAAAATTAAGTAAAATAGATTAAAATTAAGTTAAATTCTGAAATCTGAAACAGTAAAAAGTATAAAGTGATTGAGCAGCAAGAGTGTGCAATGAGTTTTCAGATATAATGTTTGTTGGCATGTTAGAGTTCATGATCCTAATGTCCAGAGGGTAAAGCTCCTCGAGTCTCTCAGTCTTTGCCATTAGGCTGCAAAGCCGCTTGCCTCAGTTGAGCAGGCTGAACAGTCTGTTGCTAGGTTGGGTAGAGTCCATAATTATTTTAGTTGCCATGGTCCTGCAGCACTCTGTGTAGATGTCCTGCAGAGAGGGAAGTGCTGACCTCAAGATGCGCTCTGCTGAATTCACCACTCTGTGCTGGGCTTTGCAATTTTAGACTAAGCAATTCCCAAAACATGATGTGCAGCTCTGTGTTAGGATGCTTTCTATGGCACCGGTGTAAAAGGATTTCAAAATTGTTGGGGACAGCATGAATTTCCTCAGCCACCTCAGGTGATAAAGATGCTGTCTTGGGTTTGTGTGTGCTAGGTCCATGTCAGGTCCATAGTGATGTGCACACCCAGGTACCTAAAAGCTGCGCATCCTCTCAACAGGAACACCATTTATGATGATGGGGCAGTAGATCTGCTTCTGCCCAAAGTCCACCACTAGACTCCTTGCTCTTGCTGACTTTCGGCAAGAGATTATGAGCCTGGTTGCATACTGCCAGATTTGCTACCCTGTCCAGATAGGACTCCACATCGTTGTTGGAAATGTAGCCTAAGGGCCTGTTTATACTTCACACTCAGAACGCGTATGCGCATCCATCATGTCTGCCATGCATTCCCAGCGTTCATCTGACGTGTCCTCCGAGCACATCCTCAGAAATTAACGCAATGTGCGCGCGAGTTGCAGTACCAGCAAAAAGTCGGGGGACGCAGTGTGATTAAGTTGGAATGCGACGTCAGGGTCTTTGTTTACTATCTACATCTGACAGAAAGCCGCTTTTTTGATCCTACAGGATAGATGTGCGTGCTTCGATGTTTGATGAATGATTCGATGTGGTGGATCAAAATGACGCCATACAAATGCATTTGTGGTGCTTTTATATTCAAGCGTTGCATATTCCCCAACCTAATGACACGATGCATTTTAAAAGTCTCACATACCCGTCTTCTGTGCAGTCTTTTTTTTGCTCCAACTTCACAACAGCACACAGAGAAAAAAAAATGATACACAATGAAAAGGTCTGATTTGTGATTAAAGTGGAAATTTCAGCTTTAATCTCGAGATGTCCACTATAATCTCATAGGTTTATTAAAGTAGTACGTCCCTGGTGTTCCAGCAGGAAAACGTGCAAACTCCAGGCAGTGGTTTCCACAGTGTGCTCTGGTTTCCTTCCAAAGATATTAAGGTTTGGTGATGCTGAAATGATGCTAGTGTATGTGTGTGCTTGTGTTCACCTCACAATGAGCTGATGTCCAGTCCAGGGATTGTTTCTATTTTGCACCAGATGCTTGCTGGAATGGGTGCATTACTGGATTACTGGACGTAATCATTAAACATCCTTTCCAGAGATACTGTGGCAAGGTGTCCTAAAAATTTAATGGATGTTTCAGGCAATTCACAACACAGTGAAGCTGAACATTCTCACTGTGATTATATCTCGCACTGCAAGTACGCGAGCAAGTATAAATAGCACAAAGCATGTGTAGCAGTAGCATCCGCAGAAGCATGCATCACGTGAAGTATAAAACCTGCCTAAGACCACTGTCTCATCAGCAAACTCAACAATTGTGCTGGAGCAATGTTTAGCCAGACAATAATGTGTGTAAAGGGAGCATAGCAGAGGACTCAGTACAAAGCCTTGTGGAACGAGTGTTGGAGAAAATGAAAGATATAGCATATAGTACCAACAAAAAGCAAATCTGTTATATTTTTGCACAAGTCAGTAAAAATTAAGCTAAGCTGGCATTCATATATATGAACATCATGGATAGCTCAACTTAGAAAATAGACTATATAACATCAAGATGCAATGTATCATTACATTTACAACTTCAGAATGCAATAAAAACAACTCCCTGAGACAACAGGACCATTATCTAGTGCTCTGTATCTATATGCTTCCCACTGGCCACATCATTTGTAGTTCTCGATTGGGTTACCATTTTTATGCAGATGATACTCAACAATTTTAATGTTAAAAGTGAAACTTCAGAGCTTTTTCAGCTCATAACTTGCCTCAGTGAGATTAAAAACCTGGATGAAGCACAACTCAAAATTAAATTGCAACAGAAAAAAATTAACTCCTTTTCAATTACTCTTGGTGATCTCTCATCACACCTTCATCTAATGCAAGCAATCTTGGTGTCATTTTTTATTCATCCCTTTTCTTATTCCAACAATAAAAACCACATTAAGAAACTTTTACTTGCATCTCCATAATATATCCCGTGTTTTCTCACTTCTCTTCTTTTCTAATGCTGTCCATGTTTTTATCACATCCTATATCAATTATTCTAATGTTCTGTTGGCAAGAGCCCCTTCAAATCTTTTATCACAGCTCCAGCAGATTCAAACCTCTGCTCCATGAGTCCCTACACAGACCAACTCAACCCACCCTGCTTTTTTACCTTCACTAGCTTCCTGTGTCTTACAAGACTGAATATAATTTTATTAATATCCCTCAACAGCTTTAAATGACCTTGCACTAGACTACATCAATGACCTTCTCCTTCACTATGTTCCTGTTTGCCCACTAAAGTCCTCTAACTCTAGCAATATTTTTGTGCCTCACACTAATCTTCACTCTATAGTTACAGGGCCATCAGCTGTATAGCCCAAACTTTGGAATGACTGCCCTAAATTAATTAGATCAGTCGAATCAACTGACTAAAAAAAAACCCTAAACCTCATCTGTTCAGGAAGGCTATTAACCTAACATTCTGCTACTTCATTCAGTTTACCTCTCTGTCCTGATTAATCAGGATCATGTGGATGTTATCACAAATTGTTACTTGCTCAAGATTTTCTTCTAGTACTGAATTTAGTAATTTACTCTAGTAGTCTTATTCTGTTTAATGCTTTGTAAATACTGAATTTATGTTTTAGTGTTCTATGCAGAAAATATTTGTATCCATTGTTACATATACCCTGCTGTTCTGTAGGAGACTCTGAAGTGCCTTGAGCATGTGTAAGGCTCTATATAAATGTATTATTACCCCATAAAAGTTGGTCATTTGTGTTAAAATTAAATGTACAATTTCTAAATTCTTCCCCGAAAGACGCCACCAAATGCTGGGTTTCCTCCTAGAGATACTTCGCAAGGCCTTTACTGACCTGTCTTTAGTTACTGCTTGTTTGTTGGTCCTTCTGCCTTCAGTTTTGTCTAACTCTAAGACATGTTCAGTATGATTTAGGTAATTCAAGACTATTCCTCTTTGCACCAAGAAGCATTTGAGTCACATCTGTACTGTGACGCGCAGTCCTATCAGTTTTGCAGCATTTGGCTAAATTTGAGCAGATATACTGTATATACTCGTGGATAAGTTCACCCTCCTTTTTTTTGCCTATGTGGGTGCAGCAAAGTGCTGTATCAGCACGTGCTCCTAACCTCTTTCTCTTTATTGTGCTTACGTGACCGAAGCAATACTTGCACTGATTTGTGTTTTTTGTATCTCACACCCTCGTACACCTTTATCGAAAGAGCATCCCTTATCTATGATAGAGCGCTCGATCACAAGAAAATACAAAGCTGGTTTTAAATTAAATGTCGTTGAAGTAGTGAAAGGAATCGGTAACTGCGCCTCTGCAACAAAATTTGATGTATCTGAAAAGATGATGCAAGACTGGAGAAGGCAAGAAGATATTAAAAAAAAAAAAAAAAAAAAAAAAAAGTTGTATTTTTTGAACGGGGGTATAAGTCGGGGTCTGATTTTATGATCGATTGTTTGGGTTGCAAGACCCGACTTATACGCGAGTAAATACAGTGTGTGTGTGTATATATATATATATATACATATACACACACACACACACACATTTACATACAGCTGCAATTCAAATTTCACCCTGCTGCTCCATTCAGCAGTCATATAAACAAAACTAATAACCAGTTACATCATCTAACCAACTATGCCTATGCTATTAAACTACCTCCATCATGTTTCACAGATGATGTGGTGTGCTTCAGACCGTGAGCCACTGCCTTCCTTTCTCCATACTCTTCCTATCACTGGTACATGTTAATATTAGTTTCATCTGTCCACAACTGGCCATGGTACAGCTTGTAAAGCTGAAATCCTACACTTCAATTTTGATCACTTCATTTCATATCCATTGCGGAGGCATACAGAGCCAAAATCCTGAAACTGTCATGCCACATACTTATGGATCCAACTGTAATATTATAGAAAGTCTCTAGCAATTTTCAAAAACAGCAAAATTTCTGGTAAAAGTTCTAACATTTTAAATATCTGAAAATAGTAATTAAAAAGTGTAAAACTTGACCAAACATTAAATACTGTTAATAAATGTGGTGTTATTTTACACAAACATGAATATTTGAACTTGACTGTTTTGTAGGCAGCCCGCCTTTTTTCTGCTCAGGGCAAGCAGGCTGTCAGTTGAACACTGCCTGCACGATAGTGTAGATGGATGAGTAAATAAGCAGAGGTGTTCTGGTAAATGAAGAGAACCCAGACTATGTTGCGTGGCCTCTGAAGTGGAAAAAGGACATTTCACAGTAGCTGAAGAAAAATGTGGTTAACATTCTCAAGGTGCACTATACACCTAAAATTCAGCTGCCACAAAGGAAGAGAAATACAGCCCGATGGCACCAGCACAGAAGAGAGGGAGGGCATGTTACACCAAGGGAGACCAAGCCCATCAATGTAAACTGCATGGGTTTAATATCCTGTCTCCAAAAGCCTTGCAGACACACAACATCGTCATCAAAAATACCAAGTGAAGGGTGCCATATTTACACTTTCTCCAAGGGTACATAACTACAGCAACTGTAATTCATGGTTATTTCTTTTCTAAAATGGTGCTGTTTGGGACTTACCTCATTCTTCAGAGTATATACACCAAATACTGAAATGCTAACACTGTATTGAAATGAAACCCCTATCTAATGTGTTACAGACTACTCAATGAACTGTATTCACTTGCCAGGGTTTTTGCCCTCAGATAGCATCAATACATACAACATACATTGATATTGCATCTCATACATTATATGAGGGGGGAGAGAGAAGAGACAGAAGGTTATGAATTTGTGTTTTATGCTGTAAACTTTATGACCAAGCAGCAGCTAGGCAGGAACATTAATTACAGACTAACACTGTGGTGTGATGTTGTAATGAAAATCTCACAAGACATTAAACTTCCTCACAACATGGAAAAATAGAGGCTTGAATATACAAATGATGAAAAATAATAAAAACTGCTTGAATGAACAAGGTAAACAAATGAAAATTGTTAACATAGAATAATAATAAATCCATTTTCTAAACCTGCTTTATCCTGAGCAGTATTATGGGGAAGCTGGAACAAATCCCAGCAAGCATACAAAAAGGCGTAAGGCAGGTAGACAAACAGCTAAAATTCCTTTATTCAGCTTATTGCAGGTTTCAAAATTCAAAAGAATATACTTTCCTGTAAAACTGTTATATTCAAGAGCAAGGAGCTGCAGTTTATTATCCATTGGTGTTAATGAAAAAAACACACTACAAATGCTGTATACAAAAGTACATAGTACTCCTGATACATATGAATCGTCTTAGAATATTCCCCAGGCAAAGCAAGGTAACACAGCTAGTGCTGAATCTTCTACCCCCCGGAACAGTAACAATATTAATTTGTGCACAGTGTAATCATGGGTACCCAGACTTTCTGGAGTCAGTAATGAGGAGATAAATATTCATGTGAACTATTAAGGGGGTTGGCAGGGTTTTGGGGAGACATGGTGGTGCAAGATCAACCGGTGTGGATCTGACATATTTTTCATTTAAGCCACAGAGCGAAGTCGATGAACACTTCAGACTGGGGGAAGAAAAAAAAAAAAAAAACCCCCACACCTTCAAGATGATCTACACAGAAATTCAAAGACCTTTCACTAATTTTAAAAGGTAAAGTGAGCTCTTCCATAATAAAGGCATGTGTGGCTTCTGTTGTCTGTTGACAAGTGTGGGAGGCCAAGGGCCGGTTTATACTTCACGCTCAGAATGCGTATCCACACCCATCATGGCTGCCACGTGTTCCCAGCATTCATTTGATGCATCCTCTGAGCACACTCTCAGAAATTAACACAACATGTGCACGAGTTGCAGTACCAGCAAAAATAAGTAAACAAACAAACTGGGGAATGCTGTGTTCGAACGTGATGTCAATAGTCTTGGTTCACTATCAACATGTGACAGCAAGCCACTGCAGATCCTATTCTATCTGCATGCTTTGATATTTGATGAATGGTTCGATGTGGTGCAGCAAATCAAACTTAAATGCTGACATACAAATGTATTTGTGATGCTTTTCTTCATCCATTTCTCTCACAGGCAATACAAGTGTCACATATTCCCCATCATAATGACGCTACACATTTTAAAGGTCTCACATACCATTACCTGTGCAGTGTTTTTCTTTTTTTAACCTTCGCAACAGCATCAGAATGTACGGAAGCATATTTGAGCCACAGTGGGGAAAAAAAAATTAGGGACACAGTGATAAAAAAAAAATTAGAGACACAGTGATAAAAAAAGGTCTATTTTGTGATTAAAGAGGAAATTTAGACTTTAACCTCAGTTTATTTTGACATTAAAGTAGAATGTCAAATGTCACCTTGAAACCGACCCAGTTGTTAATCGCTACATGCTTCTGGGGCTTCCTCCTGTGATGACAGCAGCGGCAGGCAGCAATCGCCACAGAACACATTAAATTAATACATGATGAGATTTATTAAACTATGTATGTTACACTTTACAGACAAAATCATTAACATTATTTAAATAAATAATAGTGTTAATCATTACACATGTGGGGGCGGCACAGTGATGGAGCGGTAGGGTGGCTGCCACATAGGGAGTCACTTCTCTAGTGTTCCCTGCCTGGAGTTTGCAGGTTTTCCTCGTGGGTTTCTACATTGTGATCTGGGTTTCTTTCCAAGGACATGCAGGTTTGGGGATTTGCCAATACTGAAATGACACTAGTTTATGTGTGCGCTTGATTTCACCTTCCAGGGATTGTTTTTGCCTTGCACACAATTCTGCCTGGAATGGACGTGTCCCTGGATTGATGGGATGTAATCATTAAACATTCATCCTTTTCAGAGATAGTGGCAAGGTGTCCTGGGAATTCACAACACAGTGAAGCCGAACATTGTTTTCTCACTATCTCACACTGCCACCTGGTGGAATCCTACAGATTTACATAAAGTACACATGCAAATATTAACAGTACACTGTTTGCATAGCGTAGTTTCCGCAGGCACAAGCATCATGAAGCGTGAAGAATAAACCCAGCCTCATTGTATGTGTAGCTACTTTAACAAATGCATTAAACTATACAGATGCAATCAGCCGAGAGTGCATTTTCCTTTAAAATATGTATCTTGCAAATGATTTGTGCCTACTACCGCTGATCCAATACGTGTCCAAAAACTGACTGCAATGCGTGACTTCAATAATAAAACAAACTAAACGTACAGCAAATCTATTGCACAGTGATAGACTTAAATATTAAACAATAAATTTTGCATATTTTCATTTGTGGAAAAACAGTCAACAAATCTCTAGTCATTTTCATGTCACTTTAAGACATCTTTTAAAAATTCCCAAACTGCAACTACAGACTCCAAAGGGTAGAAGCAAGTCTAGATATCTTATGTCTGCACTAATGAAGAAATGAAATACACATGAGAAATCACAAACACATGTGATTGCCTTTGTCCCAAACATTATGATACCCTGAAAGAGGGAGGATGGGTATAAATAAAAAGTGCTTTCATTTCTACATGTTGTGACCGAATGTCTGTAAATATCCTTAACCGAAAATATGCAATGTACTTTTTTTTTTTTTTTTTTAAAAAAACAAAACAATTTTCACATAAACCACCAATTCAATTTTCAGTTAAATGTAGAAACATTTATCAGAGACATTTTGGCTAGGTTATGTTCTTCCATCAAAGCATGCACCTAGATGCTCTCCTTTTAGACAGTTTTTGTTTTTTTTTATAAATTTTATTAAAATCAAATAACATTCCATACACATAACTCAAGTTTTACAAAGAGAAAAAAAAGGTTTGAAACAAATCAACCCCCACCCCTGAGAAAGAGCTAGGCCAGCATTGTAAAATGTCATGCTTGTAAAGTGAATTGATAAATTAATAAAAATAAATGGGAGTAAAAGAGGGGAGAGAACCTGCTTCCTCAATTTAAATGCTTATTCTAAAATGTTATTGATTAGATCCTGCCAGGTTTTGAAAAAATTTTGTATAGATCCTCTAAGTGCGAATTTGATTTTTTCCAGTTTCAAATAGTATATAACATCAGTTACCCATTGACTTAGAATAGGTGAGTTAGGATTCTTCCAACTGAGCAAGATAAGTCTATGTGCCAGTAGTGTAGTAAAGGCAATTACAATTTGTTTGTCCTTCTCCACTTTAAGCCCATCTGGAAGAACACCAAACACAGCTGTTAGGGGATTAGGAGGGATTGTGACACCAAGGCTGTCTGAGAGGCATTTAAAGATTTTGGTCCAAAATTATGTTAATTTGGTGCAGGCCCAAAACACCAAGGCTGTCTGAAAGACATTTAAAGATTTTGGTCTAAAATTATGTTAATTTGGTGCAGGCCCAAAACATATGACCCAGTGAGGCCAGAACTTGGTTGCAGCGTTTGCAGGTTGGATCTTGCCCTGGAAACATTTTGGAGAATTTTAAACAAGAGAGATGCGCTTGATATATAATTTTTAGTTGAATAATTCTATGCCTTGCGCAAATTGAGCTTGAGTGAATTCTCTGCATTGCTACTTTTCACTCCTTTTCTGAAATTTTGAGTAAGATCTTTTTCCCACTGTTCTCTTTGATCTTTGAAAGGGAGGGACTGTAAAACAGTTTCATATATTACAGAAATGCTGTCCGAGTCCTCAAGACTGAGCAATATTTTTTCCGGCATAGAGGTAGGTGGGAGGAGAGGAAAATTGGGCAGGTTCTGTTTAACAAAGTTTCTAAATTGAAGATAGTGAAAGAAATGTGTTACTGGAAAGTTAAATTTGGAGTGTAATTGTTTGTAGGATGCAAAGACGTTGTCTATGTACAGATCTCTTAAGTTATTTAATCCTGAACGTTTTCCAGGCATTAAAACTGCATATGTTTGAGAGGGTGGATAAAGGTGGTTCTCGTACAGAGGCGCCACAGATAAAGGCTTCTCTACCTTAAAATACTTCTTACATTGGTTTCATATTCTGATTGAGTGGAGCACAACTGGGTTGTTAGTATATTGGTGATAACTTGTATATATTGGGGTGCAAAGCAAGGAATATAAAGAAGTACTGCAGGATTTTACTTCTATTGTGGACCAAGCCTGTGTATGTTCATCTATTTATGTACATGTTTTTATAGTTTGTATGTTTGCTGCACAGTAATAAAACTTAAAGTTAGGTAAAGCTATCCCACATTCCACCTTAGGTTTTTGCAGGGTCGCCATTTAGATATGTTGATGTTTTGAATTCCAAATAAATGAGGTTATGGTTGAATCTAATTTCTTAAAAAATGATCTACTGACGTATATTGGAATGTTTTGAAATAAAAAAAGAGAAGCTTAAGAAGGATATTCATCTTGACGATGTTAATTCTTCCAGCTAAAGTGAGATGCAGGGTTGACCATCTACGCAAGTCTTGCTTAATTTTTTCCATACAGACAGGAAAATTTTGTTGATAAAGAGCTTTATATTTACTGAGGTTTACCCCTAGGTATTTAAACTGATCTGCAATGATAAAAGGGAAGGTGTGATTGAGAATTCACTGGGAAGAGCACACTTATTCAAATTGATTCTGAGACCAGAAATCTTTTGAAATTCTGTTAGGACTGAAGACATTATTTTGTGGGTCTGATATATACAGTACCGTATCATCCGCATATAGAGAAACGTTCTGTCCTTCTCTGATAATCCCCTTTATCTCAATAGCATTTTGACAATGAATTGCCAGTGGCTCAAAGGCGATTGCAAAAAGCAGTGGTGACAAGGGGCATCCAAGTCTGGTACCACGTTCTACTTTAAAGTATTCTGAATTAATGTTGTTAATACAAACTGAAGCTTCTGGGTTGGTATACAGTAATTTGATGCATGCACAAATGTTCAGGCCAAACCCAAATTTCTATAATGTAGTGAAAAGGTAGTTTCATTCAACCATGTCAAATGCTTTTCCTGCATCCAACAATATCATCTCCGGGGTGTTTGTCTTTGTTGGTGATTACATTAAACAGGCTTTGTAAGATTGGAAGCTAAGTATCTGCCTTTAATAAATCCAATTTGGTCTTGTGATATTACCGAAGGCAGCACTTTCTCCATCCTTCTAGCTAGGACTTTGGAGAGTATCTTAACATCGTTATTCAGAAGTGAGATTGGTCTGGATGATGCACATTTTAATAATTCCTTATTTTGCTTAGGAAAGACAGTAATTAATGCTTGGCGAAAAGTTCGAGGTAGAATTTTATTTTCTCTAGCTTCTGTAAATGTTGCTAATAGAAGGAGAAGCTAGCCGAGTTGAGAATTTCTTATAAAATTCGGCAGGGTAGCCATCAGGGCCTGCTGCTTTCCCACTCTACAGTGAGTTTATTGCATCTAGTAATTATGATAGTGTCAGAGGTTTATCCAATTCCTCTGCACTAAGTATCTATTTGTGGTATCTGTAATGTGTCCAGAAATGCATTAGAGTGTGTCTTGTCTTCTTTAATCACAGTAGAATATAAGGATTTATAGTAGTCTATATTAGTTTTGACTTTACAGTAATTAAAACTGCCATATACAGTATAAACAATCTTTTACACTTCTGACAGCTAATCCAACTAGCTGCTCGGTTAAAAGCATAAAAAAAGTTCTAAAAATCTCTTTCCAAAAAAATGCAATTTTTTAGGACCTACCAATATCAAGCAAACTAATGACAGATGACTGCTTCATTATCAGTATAATGATGACAATTTAATATTTAAATGACAAGTTTAAAATAAAAAAATTGAATCCTACTACAACTGGTACTTGTACATGTAAATCAGTACTTGTCTCTTTAGCAGACAGGGAAGGGCAAGCTTAAACTGATGAAATCAATGTTACATTTGCCTATCAATCTTGACACACCTGCCAAATCAAATCAATTGTATGAACCATGGTTAACAGTTCTGTTCATTTCAGATTTTAATGTTTTTTTACAGGCCAACACTTACAATATGATTAGCCAAAAAAAAGTTCAACTAAGTTAAATTGGTACCTTTATTATAGCCATAGGTAGTCAATATGTCATCTGTGTGCTTACTACTTTGGCTCAACTCTTCAGGAGCGTGACAGCTTGGTAAAACACTGAAAAAAAAGAAAAGTAGTGTAATAATTACATTGGAACAAAATCTAAACATATTTCAAAAAAATATGGCTGAAAAATGTTTCATATTATTCAGAAATGCGTTTAAAAAAAATGAGTCAAAAACACATACATTCCATCAAAAAATTCATAGTAAAAATCATGGATAATTTTCACCTATTTTATTTTACACATATATATACACATATATATATATATATATATATATATATATATATATACATACACACACACACACACACATATATATTTTCAATATTTAGGCAAGAAGAATACCGAGATTGAAATTACATTTCAACATTACCAGAAGGAGAGTATACATTAAAAAAACCTATCATCAAGTTCATCTAAAGTGTGAGAATTAGAGTATCTATTAAAACACACACTAAAAATAAGGTGCAAGTGAAATAAGTTCAGTTTGCATCCAGATTTAGCATGTACATTAATATAAAAATAAAAAGCAAGGCTAAAGATGGGTATAGGATTCTCAGTAAATATATCAATGCTGACTTCTTAGAATCTGAATATAAATGTAATATTAAAAAAGATTATGCAATTACCTACATTTGCTGCCATATAAAAAAAAAAAAAAAAAGAACACCTACTCACTGTCATCAATGTGTGAGAAGAAAAAGAAAACATATCCACAGCAGCACACACACAAACTCCCATCAAATATACTGACAACAACTGTTTTTCAAACCTAGTTTCCCGGAGTTAAGATGGATAGCTATGCTGTACAACATCAGTTTATCAAACAGCACACTTACGTGCACACACCAAAACCAATACCATTGTTTACTTAAAAACAAAAAAAAAAGTTACATACCCCCACAGACTTGTATGGTAAATTCCAATTTTCTACAAAACACACACACAGTAACATTACCTGACTTGAACAGCTTGCTAATTTCTGGACATACCCTATATGCAAAATTAATTTCGTCATAGTGCCACATGTAGGAATGTACCTACTCACTAAATAAAATATTTTAAGATCTGTAAATGAAAGGCCTATTAATTGATTGCAATAAACTTAACAGTAAAGATTATAAAGGAGGACCATCAAAGTGATTAAATTGGATGGAAAGACACCAAAAAAACAAAAAGCTGCACATTTAACCTACTACAGCGGAAAACAAATCCAAACCTTTCATTTTCAAATATCAAGCAATGACAGGGAACAAAGTTAAAAGAAATACCTATAACATTGATCTGGAATGTGAACAGAATAACCAGTAAAGCAGAAAGAACAACAAAGAACCTACAACGCCAGAGTGTTTTTTTTCTTCAAGTCCTTTACATCAAAAAACCCTTTCAAAGAGCTTATCAGGTTTCTTGTACCTTGTTTCTTATGCAACATATTCTGAAATCCACTTAAGGAATAATCTAAGAAAAGCCGATCTGTTAGCTATCACTGCAAATGGGAAAGTAAGGAAAACTTAGTTTAATTTCTTAACAGAAAACAAAAATAGTCTTTCATAACCTTATGAAGAATGTAATGACACTTTTTTTTTCAAGGAACTACTCAATGTATGACTGGAATATAACTACACCAGAAAGCATTGCTAAAGTTTAAACATTTTCTAACACTTACTTCAAAATTAGCTGTAGTTTTGTTAACAAAATGTCATAAAAAATAAGCACTATGCAATTTAAGGAAAAATTAACAATCACCTAGATGTAAGGAAATGTTCCAGGAAATCAAACTTGAAGGAGATGAGAATGTATTTTGGAAAGAATAGGGATACATTTTGTCAATATGTTAACAAAAGTTATACAGCACATCACTACTAGGAGTAGTTTTATAAACAAAATAATGAATTAAGAACAGCAGCATATAAAGGATGGTAAGTCAGAATTCATCAATGCACCCAATACTGGAATCTTCTCAACCCATTAAATGGTTCTGCAGACCCAATTCAATAAATCTGGCCTTTCCTCCTGTGAGTTTAGGCGCTTAATTCATCATTTGCATTTGGGTACAAACCAGTCTGTTTTGCAAAGCAAATTAAAATAGGCATACTTAGGGTATTTGCACTTGTGTTTCTCAACATGAGACATGCAGTATGATATTGTAAGCAAATATGTGAATAATATTTAGAATGACCTCAGGCTCTTGACAAATTTTGCCCCATAAAATGCACTGACACGTTATACTTTATGGTAGTTACCTAAAGGTTTATCTGTGTTGATGCTCATCCATCAGCTTAGACTTGCTGGAGTAGTCAGCATCCTAGCATTTTGTAAATATCTTGTCAATGGGCTATAAGGGCAATGTATTTTGCCTGTACTACTAAGACTGCTGGTACACTAATTTTGGTTGAGATTTTTCTATATGTGTACGTTTGCAAGACTTAATGTGTACACTGAATAAAGCTATCCTTGCTTTTGTGTTTGGTGTGTACATATGCACATACTTGAATACTGTACAAGGAAAATGTACAAATAAAAGCCATATACAGATCTCTCAATTAATAGACCTATAGGAAAACAGACGGCTGTTGTAACACTATCCATAGAACAGTACATCCACATTTTCTTAAAAACAAAACTTTTCATTTACCACCTTCTAGTGGTTCTAGAGAACAGTGATAAATCAAAAATATTAAACAGCAGCTTCAATAACAGCAGCAAAGTTTCATCTGCCTTTTTGTTAATTAGCCCCTAACACAACATGGGTTCATTTAAATCACATTTTTAATCAATTAAAAAATTTTGTTCAAAAAACATTCCTAAGCATCTGACCCAAATATGACATGAGGAAGGGTTGGGCAATACATCATAATTAAGTAAATCTGATATTTAATAAAAATCAATACGCAAAATCTAACTCTGTTCACTACATATTTGAATATTTGTAAAATCCCTATTGGTCTTTCTTTCTAAGCAGGTCTACAGGCATCCAGACACGCAAGGCCCCGGCTGTGGGGCCTCCCACTTCCCCTGCCGAAACAGGTCCCAGCTTAACAAAGGTGCATAAAATGTTCTGTTTCGCTGTATAAGCAGACTAGTGGCAGATGGATGGAGATAACCAATGCAAGGATGCAACATACTGCAGAATACAATAATAATAATTCTTTACATTTATATAGCGCTTTTCTCACTACACAAAGCATTCTCCACACAGGGAGGACCCAGGAAGCGAACCCACAGTCTCCTTACTGCAAAGCAGCAGCACTACCACTGCACCACCTTAAAACAATTTAAGTTCACCCGAAAAATACACACTTTGTCAGTGGTTGGGTAACTGCGCTAACCATTAATTCAAATCGCACTAAAAATGAGACATTGATAGCATAAGCCCTTACCCATCCATTTCACACCATTTTCACTCTATACTGAAAGTTTACAAGGAGCAGCTGCTGCCTTCATGGCTTTCTTCTGTGTTTCTTATTCAATGTCTGTACAGTATGGGAGTAAAAACTATTCCAAGACATTGTTTTCAGATTGTTTTCAGTTTGTACTTTTGTTTAGCAAGTGAATTGTAAATCCATTACTTTAACTGGGAAACTTAATGTATAGGACATTCATATTTATAAATACATCTTCCCAATGACTTTTGAATGTGTTAAGATTGGAGGAAATCAAATATACAATATTACTTTGTGAGCAGAGGCTAAAAAGCCTGTGATTTTATAATGCCAAAAAATAATTTTAAGCCAATGAAAATTTTGTCAGGTGGTTTATTCGGCTCAGTTTCCAATTAAAAATCATCAAACTCCTCAGATTTCTAAGTGCCCTCCTACAGATTCTTCCCTGGCACCAGCTGTATAAAGTACTCATCTCTAACGCAGAGAAAAAGGATTCAAGAAGTTGAGTGTATAATACTGGATATAAAAAGACTTGCCTGGCCACGATTACACAGTATACAGTACTGACTATGCTGGTAAATACCATTTTAAGAATACTCAAATTCATAAATAATACACAAATTATAAAAGTATTACTGTATTTCTGTACATTGTATTATAATGTATGATTAGCACAATAATCAATCAAGAGCTTTGTCATTCCTGAGAAAGGGAGAGAGTTGATCTTCATTCTTTAACATGTTTTGATAACACAGTTGTATCAAATACAGAATTTCTAGCCAAAATTCTCAGAATGTTAATTTAAGTCCGTATCACCAAGCTCTAGTATGATGCCGGTGACAAGGGAACCTTTTCTGCTAACAATAATCTGTCAATAATTTGGCCCGATGCACATAAATACTTAGCTACCTGCACAACTTATTCATTCCAAGAAGAAAACACCCATTATCATTCAAACTGCAAAGTCAGTCTTAAACAATACATCAAATGCCATTAGTTTTCACAATACTTAAAAGTTATTGTTGAGATTTAGATAAAGGATCAATATGCCTTGTTACTGGTTTTAGAGCTATTGTATTAAAAGTAAATGCTTGACATCTTTTTAAATGGCTCAGGCAGGTGCTGTTTTACAGGCCACTGCTTTTGTTCTTAATGTGGCCTGCTTGTTTTTCACTTCCCTTGTTTTCTATGGACCAAGGACGCTATGTTTTTTGGGGAACTGAGTATACAAGCTTTTGTTTTGGGACACAGCAGTTCTGCTGGGCCTTCTGGCTAACTAAAGACTAAACAAGATTCTGAAAAGCCTTAAAGGTCCTTAAAAAGAAAACTAAGCAAACCTGTACAGTAGTGCATAAACGTTTTAAACATTCAGACATTTTAAATTGTATTTAAATTTATATAGTAAGGCTTATACATGTACTCTAGATGATCAAGTTAAAAGCAAGCAGCATTGTTGGGTAATTTGAGCTATACGGGAGTTTTTAAGAGTTGATCATCAAAACAGCTGGTGGCTTTTACCTTCAGTGGCACAGCCTTGTGCTGGCAAGTTCAACAATGTGCAGATGCACACTGCTGCCTAACAACGTAGCTGCCTATGCTCATAGGCTGTTGCATTGGCATGTACCTTCATTCAAGATAAAATTTGAATTTGTATGTCAATGCTTCCTCATGAATATCTTAATCAAGGTAAAGCAAAACAGTATGTCAGCAGGTTTTGAGCAATGTAAGAATTTATGAGTTAACTAATAAAGGCTTTGGCATTGTGCTTGCCAGCTCAAAGCCACCAGATCTAGCAGCTTAGCCTTTATCAGTGAAGTTGCCTTCTGTGTTTACCAGCACAGCTGCCTATGATTTTAGTCTTAAGGGATGCTGGTACAAGCAATTATTAATTGAACAGTTCAGTTTCACATATGTGGGTCATCCTGGTTCGAAATTAATGACAAGGACTCATTAATTAAAAGGACAGAATTTTTCTTAGCTCAAGATTAGAAATGTGAGAATATGAGGAAAGTAAATATGATCAGGTGATGGTCATCTCCAGGCCAGGCAGTAAGTACGACCTATGAATCCTTCGAATTATTGTTATGTACATTTACATCATTTAGCAGACGCTCTTATCCAGAGCGACTTACAACAGTGCTTAGTAGTCTACGACTGTTCTTCAGTCTTTAAGGCTAGGATTAAATCTACTGTCATTAAACAAGTTACCGCTGACCAAGTTGTATACAAAACCCTGCTAGAAGAAAATAGTAAGTTAGTACAAAATTTTTTTTTTTTTGAAAAAAAAAAGGGTAGAAAAAAAAGTATGGGGACTTTAGTCCAAGTGCTGTTGAAAGAAGTGTGTCTTCAGGCGACGTTTGAAGACAGTGAGGGTCTCCGCTGTTCGTACAGCAAGAGGAAGTTCGTTCCACCACTGAGGAGCCAACACTGCAAAGAGTCTTGATGCATGTCGTCCTCTTCTTTTAAGTAAGGGTGGTTCGAGACGTGCAGTGCTTGATGTTCTGAGACAGCGAGAAGTGACACGCTGCTTGACCAGTGCTGATATGTAAGGTGGTGCAGCTCCAGTTTTGGCCTTAAAGGCAAGTGTTAGGGTTTTGAACCTGATGCGGGCAGCCACAGGGAGCCAGTGCAGGTTCCGCAGCAGAGGTGTAGTGTGCGAGAATTTGGGAATATCAAAAACGAGTCTTGCAGCTGCATTCTGGATCAGTTGAAGTGGTCGTGTTGTTATGAAAAGACTGATGATTATTAAGTGAAAGAAGTTTACAAGGCGAGGTAATTGTTATGAAAACAGGTACAGCATGAGGTTACCGTTATAACATGTAAAATGACTGATCAGAAATTGATCCATGCCCAACCCACTGGGCTCATTTCATGAACTGTGACAGCTTCATGTGCACTGCAGTGTTCTAGGCTGCGCAATAAAGTCTAAATTCTGACTGCCTTTCTGAAGAGACTGCTCATATTTTTTCTGAGGATTTCTCCACATGATTATTCCAATAAATAAAATATTGATTCAAAATGTTTACCTTTCATGGTCAATTTGATTTTGGGGGGAAAAGCCAGAAGTTGCACAGCACCAAATCCAGTGAATAAGGGGACACTAATGTTTTTGACAGAAAGTGCTGTACCAGAAGCAATGTGTGACATGTGACACGGAGCGTTGTCATGATGGAGGATGAAACTGTTTGCTCATTTCTCAGGTCATTTTCTATGCACATTGTTTCTTAAACACTCTAGAAAGACCTTATAATATTCAGAGATCACCGTATTGTTCCTGGGTACAAACTCATTTCACACAATTCCTTCAAGGTCAAAAAACACAATCATCTCTTTGATGTTGGATCTTGACTGACGCGCTTTTTTGGCGCAAGGAGAACTGGATGATTTCTATTGAGAATGCTGAATCTTGGTCTCATAATAAGTTACCATGGACTCAAGTTTCATTTCCCACGATGAAATTTCTTAAAAAAAGCTGGAATCTGAAGCAGCATTCTCGCACAACTCCAATAAAATTGACAAACCCTGTTGCTTTTGCTCATCCATCAAAATGTGTGGAACAAATTTTGCCTTCACTCATCCCATTTTCAAATCTGTTAAAAATGTTCTGAACAGAACCGAGATGTTCAGATCCTCAGATATTTCACTAATAGTCAATCGCCTGTTTGATTGAATCACTTAGCTTACTCTTTCAACATTATCTTGTAATTTCGATTTTGAAGGAGGTCCTGAACTCTCATTAACTTCAACCGATTCACAACCATTATTGCTCAAACCCACTTGTAAACAAACCATCTTCATGGTCACTGCTGCATCACAATAGACTAATTTTAACTTTAGTACTTTTTTGCAGTTTGAAACAAAATTTCACGTTAATGCGTTGTTTGCAATCCATGATTTATGGCACACTTTAAAATATACCTTCTCTCAACCGTAGGTCACAACCAACTGTGTGCACCAAAAAAGTCACGCACTGTTACTAAGGTTCACACATATTGAAGTTGCCTGCCTTTCTGTTGGATGGTGCTAAGCAGCAGCATTTACCTTATTTTTTGATTATGCCTCGTACGTAAAAGCAGAATCTTTGGCAGTTTAGTGAGAAATGTTCTGATTTAGAGTTAACACCTAACCAAAATAAAATGATATCTAACCAAAATAAAATGATATCTTTAAGTAACAGGACTTGCTGCAAAGTGATTAAAATTAGAGGGCCAATTTTTCAAAAATTATGTACACCATCTGACAGTGAGGCTTACATTTTTATACTAATGAAGATACTCAAGAGATAACCAACACTCCCAAGAATATGAATCCCCCTGCTCGCTTCACTCGCCCACCCCCGGGTTTGGTTTATTGGATATACAATTTTAAGAGATTGTTATTTTCATGGGAATTGTTACATAATGCATTATTTTCACTTTTACTTTAAAACTTTTGTAAAAACAATTACTTGTCCTTTATTTCCGGCCATGGGGCATGGTTAAATCTCTTTCTCGCAGGACGTATACTACTGCTCGTATTGTGGGGGGGTGGGTGGGTTGGGGGGTTGCGGCTGAACGCACGCTAAGGAGGAACAGTGGGATCATCTGCTGGCTTGCTGCTGCTGGCGAGCTGCGTGTTCTTGTCATTGTTTTAAGAGCTGGAAGCACATTAAGTGCGTCTGCCAAAAGCATTCCAACAACTGCTAGGTTAGATGTTCGTGAACTTGTTTTAAACATCGTCTCACTGCCTTATCTTGTGGGACGTCAAATTGTCTTCCGAGAAGATCACGTCTCGTCTCCCTAGTCACCCTCCCAAGATTTTTTTTTATAATAGAGAGAATCAAATACAGTAATCCCTCGCTACTTCGCGGTTCACTTTTCGCGGATTCACGACTTCGCGGGTTTTTAAATACAAGTGATTGCCCGCCTATCGCGGAAGTTATGTTCCAGACCCATCAGCAACAGGAGAAAATCTGTGATATAGAAAGACCATATAAACATTTTTTTAGTTTAAGCCTTAAAATACCCATCCCACATGCTTTAAACACATGTAAACTTATAAAACACACTTTGTTAACACATATGATATGTGGATGTCGGGCTAAGGATATGAGTAACATCTCACTATTATAAAACATTTTAACTTCACGCAAGACAAGACAGTGAGACAGGAAAATTGGTGATGTACACCTAAAAGCCTGATTGTACAGGATTTTAAATTATTGACACGCAGAGCGACAAGCAGCACAAAGCCAGCACAAAGTCCACTTCTCCTTAGCGTTCTTTCAGCTCCCCACCCCTTGACAATGCGAACTGCGCTTCCGGGGAGGGGGGTTTGAGCGAAGGTGCGTTCAGCTCTCACACACCCACACACACACACACACTCCTCGAGCAGAGCGACAAGCAGGCATTTTGGCAGAAGCAGCACAAAGTCCATTTCTGCTCAGCGTGAGTTCAGCTGCCCCCCCTTCACAAAGCGAGTGCAGACACATTGACGTCTGATCGCTGCGTGCAGGCAGTGTGCAGTGTTGGTCTGAGGTGTTTAAGAATGTAGAAAGTGTTTAAGAGTATAGGAAGTGTTTATAAGAGCGTGGGAAAGGTTAACAAGAGAGTGAGAAAGGTTTATAAGAGTGTGGGAAGGGTTTATAAAGTCTTAAAATATGTATAAATAATAAAATAAATATAGGTCGCTACTTCGCGGATTTCACCTATCGCGGGGGGGCTCTGGAACATAACCCCCGCGATAGGTGAGGGATTACTGTACTGCTTCTTAAATAACAAACAAGTAAGCCCGCGATTCTCTAGAGAATCGTAAATCGAAGAATGGCAATCAGTGTCTGTTCCGTCCGATATTTGGATGTATGACATATCATATATTACTGGCACAGTGGATTAGAGCAAGTGTAGTGTACAGTTGTGTTGTGTGGGGCGCCACCCCCGACTCTGGGAAGCCACTGCGTTTGACTCTGGGGCGTGCGCCACGGCGTAGTACGTATGCGCTTCGGTGGGAAGCCGCTGCGTGATGAAATATCATGGAGGGTGGGTGTGTCCTGGGACAGTTCATTTCAACGCGCTTCTGTTATTGTCTTTCTTCATGCAGTCTCGTTTTTGTTTTTTTATGGCTGTGTCGTTGTATACGCGGTGGTGTGGGCGGTCGCATCCGGGCGGGTGTAGAACCTGGCGTGCGTAGAACCTGGCGTGCATGCTTTACCTCAGGTTTAGTTCACAGGTCGTGGGCATGGTAAAGTCCGTTATGTGATTCAAACATGCCACACAGACTGATGGCACATACATACTACGGACTCTGGGAGGCCGCTGCGTTTGACTGTGGGTTGTGGTGTTTGGGCGCCACCTACTGACTCTGGGAAGCCGCTGCATAGTGCGCATGCGTTTCGATGCGTCCGTGCATAAATTAAAACTGTGGTTTAGTAATATAGATGTTATTCAATAAACTGTGTTCTGCATCTCCTATGTAGACAATCTTTAATGAAAGTGTTAGCCTAATTTATTCCTCACATTTGACATTTAAAATAATCTTGAAACAGTCATAATTGATTCAGTGAGAAGACTGTCTTTCTATAATTCTACAAGTAACACGTCTTCAGTTGCTCACATGTAGCAGTCACGTTAATCAGTTTTTGAAAATGTGTCTCCACACTTCCTTCTCAGACAAAAATGAGGTGTATTAAAATGAGGATCTAGAGCCGATCATTGTTGAAAGCGGAGCTGGATGAATAGAACATAATGAAAAAGAACCAGCCATCTTGACTCACACCACCACTAATGTGATCCATGTGGTACAGCTTATGAAACTTCATGCCGTCTGCTTTTTGCACACTCTCAATTTGGTATCGCAGGCTGCTACGAAAATTCCAACAACTGCCTACTTGCTTAGCCGGGTGAGGTACATTGCCAACTTTTCCCACCATAGCGGTACAGCTAGCCATGTGTTTAACACTAGAATTACCAGAGCCTACAAAAAAACTTGTAGATCCATCCCACCTTAAATCGCTTCTTAAATCCGTTTGCACCTCTCCACCATCGTCTTTTGTCTTCTAAATGTGCAGATAAAGACAAGCTGCAAACAGCCAACTATTCCATCCCCCCACCGACTTAGAACATGCATGAACTTCTCCCAGCTCATGCCTTGATTATCTGGGAGTGAAGTGGAGTTTTAGAGTGTAAATAATAGATCGTTATTTGGAACACACACATTTCATGTGTGCTCCGTTTCTACAGTAATCTGTGTAAACACATATTTAAAACAAAAACGTTTTTCATATTCTAGTAGTAAATGACAAAATGTAGCCATAAACTATATAATGTAAAGCCTTAAGTCGAAATATCAAAAACACTTTCACGAAAGGTATAAATACAACAAGTGCGCTTTTATTCAAAAATGTAACTGCAGAAAAAAAAAAAGCCGCCTTAGTGTGCAACATTGACACTCATTTACTTCGATGGCCCCGTGGCGCAACAGTATCAGTTGCTGACTGGGAATCAAAAGGTCACGAGTTTGATCCTGCACGACTCCCTTTTGAGAAGTGAACTGCTCTTATTTTTACTATTTTAGAATAAAAAGATACATTTGATTTCAGTCTAACAGCCGGTGTAATTTATGATATTTGTAAAGGTTAGCTTTGTTTTTTTTTTTTTTAATTCACTTTTCATTCTCTCAGTCGCGTTCAGGATCCTTCCCTACCCCATCTGACACTGCTGTTCTCACATAAAGTCGCGCTATAGCTCTGCAGTGCATCACGATACATACGACCGTGTGTTTTTCCCCCCCAATCTTGCCAGTCCCCACATGTTGCTGTATGCGGTTTCTTTTGTACTTCAGGACATGCAGAGGAAAGCATAGTAAAGAGCACTAACTTCAGCACTATATGCAATCATCAGACACTCCCCATCTGACACTGCTGTTTTCACATAAAGACGCACTATAGCTCACCCAAGGAGCACCCTTCCTACATTTACGACATGTGTACTTGTTGCAGTGTACACACCTCTCTGTGCTATGGTTCCTATTACACTGAACAAGCACCTGTAATTTGCAGCTCTATTCATCATCTCAAAACAAATATATGTGACGTTTTGAAGAAATCATTTTATGGCGCGAATAGTACCAATCAGAAAATTAATTTGCAGCTCTATTCATCATCTCAAAACAAATATATGTGACGTTTTGAAGAAATCATTTTATGACGCGAATAGTACCAATCAGAAAACATAGTTGAAGTAATGCAATATTTGAAAACGAACAGCGTCAGATTGGGTGTGATTTATACAGGCGCTGTTACTTAGAGTCAGATCAGAAGCTGAATAAGCTCCTGTTCTGACTAAGTAAAAAAGCATGAATTAATCTACAGAAATAACCACATAATCGACATTTTAAACTTAACGATTTACAGTGCATACCAATTTATAAATTTTATGTCCGTTTGAGGCTACAAAGAAAAAGAAAAAAAAAACAAAAAAAAGAAAAAAACACATCCTCCCCAGCGGGGAATCGAACTTGGGTCTCTACAGCGCGGCAGGGCTGCCGTGCTCCGAATCAGCAAATCTCAGCGTTACGCCACAGAAGGTGTTGTTACATCTTTGAACCTTTTGTGAAAGTGTTTATTTGATGTTTGGCCGGCAGGCTTCACACAGTCTATAGTTTATGCCTACATTTTGTAACATTACTAAAATATGAAAACAGTTTCTGTTTCAACAATGTGTTTACACAGATTACTGTAGAAACGGAACACATGAAATGCATATGTTCCAAATAGCTATCTATTATTTCCACTCTAAAACTCCAGTTCAGTCACTCCCAGATAAACAAGGCATGAGCTAGGAAAACTTATTGAACGTTTTGCAATGGTGGGGGATGGAATTGCCAGCTTTTTGCTGCTCGTCTTAATCGGCGCATTTAGAAGACAAAAGAGAGGTGAGAACGGTTTTAATGTGGGCCGGATCTATGAGTTTTTTTCGTAGACTCTGGTAATTCTAGTGTTAAAGAGAAGCAACGTTTATTCGACTTGCCAAAATACAAAATTGTGACTGATACTGTCACGCAATTGAACAGCGCATTGGAAATGCAATAAAGGTTTTTGAAACAATAGCCAGCCAGCCATCTCAGCAGCTCTACATACAGTGGTGTGAAAAACTATTTGCCCCCTTCCTAATTTCTTATTCTTTTGCATGTTTGTCACACAAAATGTTTCTGATCATCAAACACATTTAACCATTAGTCAAATATAACACAAGTAAACACAAAATGCAGTTTTTAAATGATGGTGTTTATTATTTAGGGAGAAAAAAAATCCAAACCTACATGGCCCTGTGTGAAAAAGTAATTGCCCCCTTGTTTAAAAAATAACCTAACTGTGGTGTATCACACCTGAGTTCAATTTCCGTAGCCACCCCCAGGCCTGATTACTGCCACACCTGTTTCAATCAAGAAATCACTTAAATAGGAGCTGCCTGACACAGAGAAGTAGACCAAAAGCACCTCAAAAGCTAGACATCATGCCAAGATCCAAAGAAATTCAGGAACAAATGAGAAACAGAAGTAATTGAGATCTATCAGTTTGGTAAAGGTTATAAAGCCATTTCTAAAGCTTTGGGACTCCAGCGAACCACAGTGAGAGCCATTATCCACAAATGGCATAAACATGGAACAGTGGTGAACCTTCCCAGGAGTGGCCGGCCGACCAAAATTACCCCAAGAGCACAGAGACGACTCATCTGAGAGGTCACAAAAGACCCAGGACAACGTCTAAAGAACTGCAGGCCTCACTTGCCTCAATTAAGGTCAGTGTTCACGACTCCACCATAAGAAAGAGACTGGGCAAAAACGGCCTGCATGGCAGATGTCCAAGACGCAAACCACTGTTAAGCAAAAAGAACATTAGGGCTCATCTCAATTTTGCTAAGAAACATCTCAATGATTGCCAAGACTTTTGGGAAAATACCTTGTGGACTGATGAGACAAAAGTTGAACTTTTTGGAAGGCAAATGTCCCGTTACATCTGGCGTAAAAGGAACACAGCATTTCAGAAAAAGAACATCATACCAACAGTAAAATATGGTGGTGGTAGTGTGATGGTCTGGGGTTGTTTTGCTGCTTCAGGACCTGGAAGGCTTGCTGTGATAGATGGAACCATGAATTCTACTGTCTACCAAAAAATCCTGAAGGAGAATGTCCGACCATCTGTTCGTCAACTCAAGCTGAAGCGATCTTGGGTGCTGCAACAGGACAATGACCCAAAACACACCAGCAAATCCACCTCTGAATGGCTGAAGAAAAACAAAATGAAGACTTTGGAGTGGCCTAGTCAAAGTCCTGACCTGAATCCAATTGAGATGCTATGGCATGACCTTAAAAAGGCGGTTCATGCTAGAAAACCCTCAAATAAAGCTGAATTACAACAATTTTGCAAAGATGAGTGGGCCAAAATTCCTCCAGAGCGCTGTAAAAGACTCCTTGCAAGTTATTGCAAACGCTTGATTGCAGTTATTGCTGCTAAGGGTGGCCCAACCAGTTATTAGGTTCAGGGGGCAATTACTTTTTCACACGGGCCATGTAGCTTTGGATTTTTTTTTCTCCCTAAATAATAAAAACCACCATTTACAAACTGCATTTTGTGTTTACTTGTGTTATATTTGACTAATGGTTAAATGTGTTTGATGATCAGAAACATTTTGTGTGACAAACATGCAAAAGAATAAGAAATCAGGAAGGGGGCAAATAGTTTTTCACACCACTGTATAAGCATCAAAGCTGCTCCTGGTGTGAAGGGCAGGCCACGAGCTTGTCTGCAACACATCCTCCAGAGAGACATTTTTAATGTAGTGACATGCAATTGTCATGTAGGAATCTGCTTACCTGGATGTTCAGCTGTCGCAAGTTAGGGCTATTCTCTTCACTGACCTGAGAGATGTGGCTATGCTTTAAGAACTTCATAAAGCCTGGGTACAATAACTTAACTCATTTGCTTTCTGTTTGGTAAAGCATACTAGCTTCAAAACCTGTAACGTTTGTTGAAAGGCTTCATTTTCAAAAACTGTGTAGGGCTCTCATTTTTATAGATAAAAAATTATAGGGATTTATTGGGCATGAGCCAAATTAAATCGAAGCTTGGAGCTACCCGCAGTCTCCAGTGTAGATTGTTTAGGCTTCACTTGTTTGGATTTCGACTGAGACTAGTGGGGGTCGCTCGCAACCCCCCCCCACACCCCACCCCCCAGGGTGCACAATGCCCCAGACACTTCGTGTTTCTGCCGCTCGCATTGTTGGGAGGAGGGGTCGCTGAACGCACGCTAAGGAGATGTGGTCAGATCAGCTATTGGCTTGCTGCTGCCGAGCTGCGTGCCGATCATTTAAAAGCCTGTACAGCAGCTGTCCTTTAAAGTGTCTCCAAAAATATCACGTATCATCTCCTTCAAAGCCTTCTAATAGAGAGATTATGTTTATGGGTGACGTCTGAGTAAATTTTTTTTACACAGGTCTAACGATCAGTTAGTTTGACGACCTTAACTCAAATCTAATTTATTTCTGAGTTTTAAAATATATAAACTAAAACACGAAAAAATCACATGCACACTAATTGGTACATAATGCCATTACAACCATGGATGTTTTTGTACTACTGTACAAACACTGGTTAAATTGGTTGGGGATACAAATGCCATTTTTGCATTAACACGCCAAATGCAAAAAAATTAATGGAAACAAAATGGGGAAGAGGATAAAATATAAGCAGAAAAAATGAAGTTTCTTAGCATAAAACAAACCAAAAGTATCACAATGCTTTGATGGATGGTTTGTCCAACATTAATACACTCCAAAATAGCAATAAAAATTTGCATTAAACAAAAGCAGGACACTGAGGAAATATATTACTAGGGACTAAACACTGTCTTAGTAGTTTATCTTGTATCAATATGCAGTAGGTGGTGTTAAATTTGCATATTTTAAAACCATCTATAGACCATTATAATTTCTTAAATAATTACTTAGATCATGACTGTGACCTCAAAAAAAAAAAAAACAACCTGATGAATAAGTTTCACAGAAATGCGGATAGAAGCGGACTCCAGTACGTTCCATAATCACAGCAAATTAGCATCTCATCCCACACATGTTCAGATGGAAGGAGTAAGGGAGTACGGCAAGAAAAAGTATATGAACCCTTTGGAAACAATCATGTATACATTTGTCTTAAAATAAGGTCTCATCATCATTTAAGATACAATAATGAACAGTTTGGTTTATTGGATTGTATATAAATTACTGTTCCTATATAAAATTTTCACTAAACATTTACAATGCAGGTTGAAAAGTTCTGTCAACCTCTGGTTTTCTATTCATACGTATCTGGTGATGTGAAGCATCCATTGCAAAAAAGATCTCAAAAGGGTTATGAAGTAATTTTGAAGATTTGAATTATTCATTAGAACAAAGTTAGACAAACTGTATATAAATGGAAGTGATTTAGTACTGTGGCACTCAGCCAAGATGATCAAAAAAAGTACAAAACAGAATGGTCAGGTAAAAAAAACAAAAAAAAAAAAACACACACACACAAACAAACCCTGGAGTAACAGGTTTGAAGTATTCATTGAAGAGTTTAAGATCTCTTTTTATGAGTTTACCCTATGCAAAACATTGCACAAGCATGGTGTCCATGGCAAGACATCAAGGAGGAAGCCACTGCTCTCCAAAACATCACTGCACAACTAAAACTTACCAGAAACCACCACTGGCACTCCACAATGCTATTGGTAAAATGTTTTGGGAAGTGATGAAGAGTGAATTATTCTGGAAGAATATGCAGCTATACACATGGCATAAAAAGGCACTGCATACAAAGATGAAAACACCTTCCCCACAGTGAAGTACAGCAGAGGGAGCATTGTGATTTGGATCTGCCCTGGGGCCTGGACACCTAGACAACAAATGAAATTCCCAAGTTTATCAAGGTATCCTACAAGATGTCAGTGTGTGTTTATCAGCTGAACTTCTACAGAAGACGTTGGGTGATTTAGTGGGATAATAACCATGCTATGCAAGAAGCCTATCAGAAAAAAAAAAAGTTATTGGTGAGAAAAATGAGGTATTAAAGTGGAGGGTGGGTGCTCACTCAGCAATCCTCTGCAAATGTAGATAGTATGTGAAGTTTACATTGACACAAATTAATAATCATGGTCTTCAAAGTGCAGACAATACTGGTCATATAAATCAGTTTGAATTTTTTTTTTTTTTTGCCAAAAATCCAGATCTGCCCATACAAACTCAATTGTATTCATGTGCTCCAAGTGGAGAGTACAAGGTCTGAGATTGCAAAGGTGAGAAAAAACAGATGGCCATCCTTTCCAATGCTGTAATGTACTGTCATGATCTAATTTAACTATTATGAGAGAGTAACATTTTTATTAAGCATTGTTATTGAATACCATGAGTACTTAAATCTCTGCTTAAAATAACTTTCATAAAAAACGTAAATCCTTATATTTCGCTTGTGTCCGTCCATGCTTGATATAAACAATGGTTGCCACAACTACTACATCCCTCCACAACAAACAGTGAGGAATCCATGTTCCTGGCTGAGTTTTGGTCTTAGGCTTATCTTCAAGTCTTCAATTCTTCAATGTGATCAATTATTGACTGTGGTATTTGATTGTTAATTCAGTGCATACTTTGTTACTGACTAAAACTGTATTATGACACTACCATTTTACACCTACTCTTTCACTTCAATATAGGCCTCTCAATAAAATAAAAAGGCACATACAGCCTAGCTGCAAACAACAGAAATGGTCTCACCGGCCTACACACTCACACCAACACAAAGAAGCAGAAACATCTACATCATGGTAAACAAACGAGCACCAGTAAGATGCCTTAGAACAACAAAAACAAAGTTTTACAAACCACAGAGCAACACTATCCGAAGATAACTGGCAGCAAGTCTTGCACCTACACAGTGAACGAAAAATGAATTACACGAAGAGCAGCGGCAAACTGCCAGACAACAAGAAACATTCCAAAACACTGAAAACTCAAAACAAGATATTCCCTTTATATTATGGCGTAGGCAATTCCGCGTTTATTTAGAATATTGTATGACTATCACCAAGTCACAACTACAAACGTTTAATAACGGAGTTTATTTGCCAGGCCCGCTTTCACCCATGGCCAGTTGTACACTACATTTTCCAGAGTTGCATCGAAACCCAGGTACTTGCAGGTTACACACAGAGGATTATTTTCGCAGACAGTTTATGCAACAAATTGTTTTCCGACAATTACAGACATTGGTATACTACATTACCTGATGGCCGCATTTCACACATACTGACTTACATGTGCCATGCATTTCCCTTCTTATCCAATATGTTCTATTAACATGTTCATGTTACAACAGCACGAATATTTACAATACAAAGTGTGACTATAATAACATCCCACACTAATCATGTGATGATTCTGAGTCCTATCACGTCATTATTTATTAAAAATCTCTTAACGTGTGATGTTCTTTTTTCCCTCGTCATTTCATTAATGCTTTTATTCTTGTGAAAATTTTCACAAGCACAACTTGCTAGTATTAAATAATCTTCAAAATAAATGAAAGGACTTATTACTTGGAATTTTTTTTTTTTTAATTCACAGCTAAACGGGGATTTTTTTTGTATGAAATAAATACCAATGTTAGAAATAGTTCAAGGTTTTAAAATCTTCCCACTTATTATACAGATATGTATAGGCTAATGAAAAGCAAATGATTCTGCAAACTTCAGGAAATCAAAGACATTTTTAAAACTGCACCATTACCTTTTCCCACCGGAATGTTTAGAAGGGCCTTAAATGTAAAAATTATAATTTCTATTTTAAACTCACTAACAAAAATTGGATATTGGATAGATTTCTAAAGCACTATTAGCTTATAAAACATTGAGCAAAAAAATTTAACAAGGATATCTGGGAAATGGAGTCTTTAAAGAGCCATAAGTGCGTAAAAAAAACAAACAAACAAAAAAAAATATAGCGGCACGTCATCAGAAAATTAGACAAAAACACAACTGACAAGTGGGGTGGAAAGTTCAGTAAAGCACCAAACATTGCTACAGGACACTAAAAACATTACAGGAACAAAGTAAAAAGTACTGCTACTCCTCTCAACAGCAGATTAAAAGATTAACTTGGACTAAAATAATCCACACCTATCTATGGACTAAGCAAATTAATTCCAACAGGAAATGACAAACAGTAACATAGCAGGAACCATCAAGTGCCTTTTTATTCCAAAACTTGACACTATCATCAGATGCCTAGTATCCAATGTTTAAACTACCATCAAATTATATATAAACACGCACACTGTAACCTATTATAAATCTTTAGAGAACAGGATGACCTCTTATCAGCATTACACTGTGCCACTCATCCACTTTCTAAGCCATCTTAGTTAAAGGTCACACAGTGAGCAGGTTTATTAGGAAGCTTTGGCCATAAAGCAGGAACACAACCCAGAAAAGGTTTCAGTCCATCATAGAAAACACTCAGCCACACTGAGCCAACAAAAAAATTCTCTATTGCATCTTTATCCCATCTCAGTAAAATTGTAGAAAATAGTTTTTCAGCAATTATATGACTAATATTCAGTCAGCTTTTAGAACTCGAGAGTACAAAAACTGCTTAAAGTGGTAAATGACGTTTGGGTTAACAATGACAGAGGCCAAGCTTCTGCTCTTATTCTACAAGACCCAACTGCAGAATGACATCATAGGCCATAGTATACTAAGAAATCGCCTTACTCAATGGGT
This sequence comes from Erpetoichthys calabaricus, assembly GCF_900747795.2. Classification (NCBI taxonomy): domain Eukaryota; kingdom Metazoa; phylum Chordata; class Cladistia; order Polypteriformes; family Polypteridae; genus Erpetoichthys; species Erpetoichthys calabaricus. The sequence continues at coordinate 95,045,610 of NC_041403.2, read as the reverse complement.
GGGCCTCTCGTTCAGGGACTTAGATTGGTTTCAGTCTTGAAGGGGTAGAATTTTTTTTTTTTTTACTTAAGTTGTCGCGATTGTAGTTCAGAGATCCATGAAATTGTATATGGTGTACCACAACTATCTATTCTGAGTAAGCTGCTGCTTTTAATCTATATGCTTGCATTAGATCAAATTTCAAAATATAATGTGAGCTAGCACAGTTATGCAGATAGCACATGGCTTTATCTGTGTATAACACCTGTTCACCCTGATATTATGAGTTCTCTGATCCAATACCATCTTGTTATTTCTGAGTGCTTTACCATTTACAGAACGTTGCAAAGGTTAGACCTCTTAACATTGCAAGATCCTTAAAAATTCACACTTTATAACTGGTTAGATTACAGCACCACTGCATCCAATTTTCTAAAAAGTCTTAAAAAAATAAACTAACATTTACAGTGGATATAAAAAGTCTACACACCCCTGATAAAATTGCAGATTGTGTAATAAAAATTGACCCCATGATACACCCTATCAGAATTTATTCCACCTTTATTGTAGAAATGCAGTCCATATAAAGGTGAAAACAAATCAGAAACTGTTTAATGGAAAAGAAAATCATACCAAAACCTGATTGCATTAGTATGCACACCCCCTAAAATAATAATACTTGGTTGAAGCATGTTTTGATTTAAAAATACTGCACTCTGTCTTTTGGGGTAAGAGTCTATCAGTCTGGCACATCTGGACTCAGTGATTGTTGCCCATTCCTCCTTGCAAAAAAATGCCCAAATCTGTCAAATCATAAGGACATCTCCTGTGCACAGCTCTCTTTATGTAACTCCTCAGATTTTCAATTGGATTGGGTCTGGGCTATGCCAGAACATTGATCGTCCTCTGATGAAGCCATTGTTTTGATGAATTTGATGCATGTTTTGGGTCATTGCCACACTGAAAGGTGAAGTTCCTCTTCATCTTCCTAGCAGATGCTTGAATGTTGTCCCAAAGCAGACTGATACTTGGAGTTACTCATGATTCCATCAACCTTGACTAAAAGCCCAGTTCCAGCCAAAGAAAAGCAACCTGAAAGCATGATGCTCCCTCCACCATGCTTCTCTGCGAGTATGGTGCTTTTGATGATGTGCCATGCTATTTTTGCAACAAACACCCCTTTTGGAATTATGTCCAAATAGTTCAACCTTGGTCTCATCACAGCATAACATTTCCCACATGAATGTAGTAGACCGATTATACTGTACCTTTTTGCAAAATTTAGCCTGACTTCCATGTTTTTCTTTGTGAGAAAAGGCTTTCGTCCCATTAACTTATCACACAACCTAGACATATGAAGAATATGACTGCTGTCACATGATGGGAACTACCAGTACTTGCCAGGAAATTCAGTGGCTCCTTGTTGCTGTGGTGACCATTCTTGACCAGTCTTCGAGGGACATTGTGATCTTGGTAGAGTCACTGTTGAGCCATATTTCCTCCACTTGTTGGCGACAGTCTTTACCATGCTCCATGGGATGTTAAATGCTTTGGATACTTTTCGTACCCCTATCCGGATTTAAATACCTTTCAATGATGAGACACCAGTCATGTTTTAAAAAAAAAAGCGGTTTGCAGACCATGGCTTTTTCGAGTATGTTAGAACTAAGAGGATATCAGAATAATGCTACAGATACAGCCAAACTTTGTCAGGTGTATACTACTATTTGAGATTAGTCTTGTGATTAGTTGATTCCGAACGCAGCCACATCCCTGATTATTAAAGGGTGTGCAAACTGGTTTTTGAATCTCCTTTTTTCACTTAAGTTTCTGATTTGTTTTCACCTTGTTTGTAGAGATTGCAATAAATGCAGAATAAGTGCCGACAGGATTTAATGTGGTTTCATTTTTTTATTACACAAATTCAATTTTGACAGGGGTGTGTGTAGACTTTATATCCATTGTATGTTAGGGAGAATGCCCAGTGGGGGCTGGGAGGTCTTTAGTCCCGGAACCCCTACACATTGTTTTTTTTTCTCCAGTTAAGAAGGGGTTTTATTTTTTAGGTCAACCCCAGAAAACTGACCTTATCGGACTATCCTTCAGAAACCCAAAAAAACACATTCTACATTCAAGAGCTCTTAACATTAATTAATTAATGTTTCCTTTTCCGGTGTCCTGTTGGTGGTGGCGTGCGCCACCACCATCTACCCAAAGCACCATGATGTTCCAACAATGATGGATGGATTAAAAGCTAGAAGTCTGTATGACCATCAGCATCAAGTGACTCCATGAAAAACCCAAACTACAAAGAGGACTATTTCATTTATGTTAGGTAGAATGCCCAAAGGGGACTGGGTGATCTCGTGGCCTGGAACCCCTACAGATTTTATTTTTTTCTCCAGCCTTCTGGAGTTTTTTTTTTTGTTTTTTCTGTCCACCCTGGCCATCGGACCTTACTCCTGTCTATGTTAATTAATGTTGTCTTATTTTAATTTCTTATTTTGTCTTTTATTTTTCTTCCCTTCATTATGTAAAGCACTTTGAGCTACTTTTTGTATGAAAACGTGCTATATAAATAAATGTTGTTGTTGTTAATAATGGACTCTGCCTGTCCATTATTTTTTTCTTGTACACTATTTAGACATTTTTTTTAAACAGCAACGATACCCACCCAGACAGAATACTTTCAATGGAGTAATTACAAGTTCCATTTTACGGGACAGGGGCACTCATAAAAATTAAAAAGCTATACACAAATTAATAAAAGTATTAAGTTATCAGTAAGTCATGTAGCATATCTAAATCCTAAAACAAATAATCCATCCTGTCCACTTGTACCAACACATTTACTCTACTGTGCTTCAAAACATTCCAAAAACTTTGTAAACAGTAAAGTCAATGGTAGAGATGTTTTTTTTAAACATTACTTTTTTCGTTTTAATTTCCTGGTGATCTGCACAACAAACATAATACTTCTCAATTTAGGGAAAAAAAGCTTAAATACATTTACCTGTAATTCAGGTTGCATAGAAAGAGGTTACATCCTATTACTGTGTTACGACATGAACAAGCAGCCGGCAGGATTAACTGCACAAGGGTATGGTATGATCAATTATTAAACGGTCTCCACCTCAGGTAATCTTACCACTGCAAAGGGCATGTTTCCTTATTCACCAATTAGCTATAAGACCATTGTATTGCATATCTGTCAGCTAGAAGAAATTTGCCTGCTTATAATCACTATAACCACTATTACATAATCCACCTAGTAAGCTAGCTTACTTTGTGTGCCTGTACTGGCCAGATGCTGGCAGTGTATTTCTGTTAAACTAAGGTTAATTTAATTGGCAATAACCCCAAATGTGACTTGGGCTCAGAATTCTATGTAATTGCGGCTAACCAAAACCCAAAATAAGGCTGATGTTTCATGAGCTACTTTACATTTTTAAGGTCAAATAATTTTTGGGAAAGTATTCCGCAGCCACACAGTGAATAAAACATCATGCTTCAAAAAAAAAATCACTCTTTTATGCTTTTTGCCATTCTAAAGTTAACTAATCAATACTCATAAGTGCTTTGGAGCCTTTAACCAAAACACAATGTCATGTAAGTGAGAGACTACAAAGTCAGTTTCAGATCAAACCAAAATTGAATTATTACAGGAATCAAACAATAGTGATGACAATGTTAATTGGTCACCAGATGTTGATGCAGACAGTGAAACTGATGCATATAGCACTGTACGACTGAACCCTCCATGATATGCCTGATAACTTCAGTAATCCTGCAGTGGGGTGCAGTGCCCAAGTGGGGGGAAAAGGCAAAATAATACTGATCTAGAAAAATGATGAGAAAGGCATTAGATCATTACTGATTGTTATTCACAAAGCAGCAATTGTCAATGTTAGTGACTTCTATATTTCCCTGGCACAAAGGACTAAAGAGCACATCAATCACGTAGGTTAGGCACCGACATTCTATCCTCTCATGTGGAAGTAAATGAAAATTTTATAAAGAAATGCGCAAAGAAAACTTGTACTATCCTGAATGCAACATCAGGCTGTGCATTGGTGACTGTTTGAAAAACATCCTACACGAAGGAAATGTACCAAATGTACATCAGTACAACAGTGAACACTAGACATGCTTTTCCTGTTGTAATTATGTTGATGTTATTATATTTATAATATTTTATAATTATATTACAGGAAAAATATTTGATTTTTTTTTGAGGCTAAACAAAATGCTTAGGAGGCTACAGGCATGTTTTCATGATTGTACGAGGAAATGTCTGTTTCAGGGCTTTTTTTTTTTATAAAAGCCTCAGTATCTGTAGCAGGAAAGCAGAATTGGATACACTGCCCTTCTATCCTGTTCTCCTACATAAGATCTGCAATTGGTAGTCCATTTATTCAAAACTACTTGCTTACTTGTACCCAATAGCAGCAAACAGATCACCAGTTTGCATGACATGACAATTAAGATTCATAGAGCAAACGATAAAAATGGAGCACATACTAATATAAATTAAATATATTGATTGAGGTTACTCGCTTCAAATTCTAAAACCTTAATAGTCAATGCTTCATACAGTATCTTTTCCATGTGGCACAGCAAATCCATAAGCATCTATGGAAGTTTTAATACTTCATTTAAATACTACAAGATGAAGAAAATGAAACATTCTTCTTTTAAACACTTTGCCAGTGATATTGCTTGTTTTACGTTCAAAAAGAAAGATCTGAAAGTCGGAGGTTTTCAGATGTTTCTTGTATAGTTTAAATAAATAAATATATTTGGTGTCCTGCAGCCTGTGGAAGGTGACCTCATAAAACTTATTCTTGGCAACACTCAGGAAAAGGTGGCACCTTCTGTTCTTTGGACCTTCTGAAGCAAGTAACAGTGTGTTGTCATGTCAAAAGTACACAGAAGGAATAAGCTGACGAACCTGTTAAAAGTAAACAGTAGATCAAACAATAACAGACAAAAAACCTTTGTCAAGCCATAGCAATAATGACTTACCTGATGAAAGTCTGAAGTTTCTTTTCCTATTTTTCAACTAACTGCAAAAAAGTCCAAGAGTTGCACAATGGGGCAACTCTTTCATGGGCTGTTTTGAGGAGAGTTTTTTCTTTAGGAATAATTGACAAGGAATACTTATCTCTCTGGAGAGCAGTGAGATAAAGGTCAAATAGTGTATAGTTTACTACTGAGTTAGGTCTTCACGATCAAAAAAGCATAATGCACATGAACAATGTAAAACTTCTTCATCTCATCTGTCTTCAGAGTTTTTCCACAACAACATTAAAAAACTGACAAGAGTATTCAACACAAAATAGATATTGACACTTGGAAGAAAAGAGATATTAGCACTCTATGCAAGACTTGGTAGAAGCTAGAAAAGAGAGCAAAAACAAAGAATTAGAAAACGTTTCCTAAACACAGTGATAAGCCAGCAGATTACATAACTAAAATTCAGAGTAAAACTTTGGCTTTTCACTTTGCAAACACTTCCGTGAAAATGGCTATTTGTGACCAACAAAATTCTCTGTTTTGTCACAGAATCTGCCTGTCATTGTGCTTAAATAAAAGTTCTCTAGTAAAAGGAGAAGAGAAATATCAATATTAGCAATGGAGTTGTTTATTGGGGGGTGTCTGGCTACGGAGATGATGTGGTACAGGGAGGTGTATGGAAGAAATTTTAGGAGTTGTCTTGATTCCGACTTCTAAAATAGCCTCTCTAGATTTGAGGGGAAATGCTTATGAAAGCTGTGTGGGGAGTAGAATACTTTATAGGAGTGAGATAACTGACAAAGGCAGAGTATAATGCAAAGTTGGAAAAAAAACAAAGATAATTAGGTGGATATGTGGAGTGGATGGTGGTTGTTCTAAGTAAAACAGATCAAGGTGGTTTGGGTACGTAGGATGAAATGCACAAGTGAAAGGCTGAAAAATAACTGGTTGGAAGTGATATCAGATGATAGGAAAATAATGGGCTTTGTCCCAAAGGAGGCCAAGAACCACTGAAAGTGAAGGAAAAAGAATTGAGGGCAACCATTTAACTTGGGTAAATCCAGAAAATGGCAGTGATGATAGCAACACTGACATCTAACTTAATGTTCTTCAGCCTTGTGAGTGTCCATAAATACTTATACACCTGTTCAAAAATGCGGCAATTTTTAATTCTTCTTGCCTCCTCCAATCTCGCATCAGTTTCGCAGATGCATCGAATTTTGTTCCAGCAGCGCAGTTACCAATTTCTTTCACCACTTCAACGACGTTTAATTTAAATCCAGCTTCATATTTTCTTCTGATCGAACGCTCCATCGTAGATAAAGGATGCTCTTATGATAAAGGTGTATGAGGGTGTGAGATACAAAAAACACAAAACAGAACAAATGTTGCTTCAGAATAGTTTGGGTATTACTGTGCGGTCACGTAGGCGAGAGAGAGGTTAGGATCACGTGCTGACCCAGCGCATTTCCACACCCACATAGGAAAAAAAAGCAGTGTGCTCCGTGGTTAGTATAGGTGGGCGTTAGTATATCATAATCCCTTGTACCAATAGCATGACTCTTCCACATTGGAGTTATATGACCGACATACAATACCAGAAATTATACTGTAAAAGCGAGTCCCAACTAATCCGCGAGTATATGCTACACATTACCTCAATTTACACATTTCTAAACTTAAATCTAAGGCATTTTGTTATAAATGAAAAATAATGTTGCTGGAAGGAACTGAACAGGAAACCCCGTATTTAGTGTTATTTAGATGTTGAAAAAGAACATCAAGAGAGAGTTACATAATTCCAATCCACTCCAGTTTATGCTTAACACACTTCAGTCCTGGGTACAAAATGCAAGCCTGTTCATTAAAGAGTTAAAAACTAAAAAAAAGGCTTATTTTATATAACGAATGAATACACAATCTTAAAACGCTACAATTATAAAGAAAAACCTTACAACAATAATGTAGACATTATTTGTAAGTCAAAATGACTAACTTAAAACAATGAGAACTAAGGCAACAACATAAAAAGCCCTCCTGTGGTAATTCCAAGACGTACTATTTATGAAGAAATAAAACTTACTGAATCTAGCTGTTCAATCCATTTATTTGTAACCAAATAAAGAAACAGTGTATTGGCACTAGGTGTAAAAACAACAACAAGAACTAATAAGGAATTCCAGGTTCCAGGTGCCCCCCCCCAATAGAAGCAAGATCATTAAAGAGGTATCACCTACATCACTACATCAAAAGAACAGTTTTCGTTATTGATACAGCAATACCCAGATTTGAAGGTGTATTTAAATTCTGCAATATTGCAAAAAGAAAAAAAAAATTAACGAAAAATATGTACATTTTTATTATAATCAGTAATCCTAAACAAACTTAACTGTCACACAGCTCTAAAACAACCACCATAGACTGTACTTTCTTGCAGGCAAAAAATGTTTGTCTTCTACTCCTTATTGCTACGACACTGTTTGCTTCCAGGGTTCACTCCCCCTCACCCTACAACTCTTTAAACCCAAACCAAAACTGTGTCAATCCAATCCTGTTTAAAAAAATAAATGATGTTGGTCCTAACAGTCTAACAGTTGTCCAACAATGCAGGATTTGAAACCAGTGTTTATGTAATAAATGTATTAGTTGTAACAATTTATACTAAGTAGCAACCACTGGCCATCAGTGGTCTAACTTTGGAAAGAACTAGAGCTATACAGTACTGCAACACCGATTCACACAAGTACTTTAAATTTTTTTTGTATCATATTTAAGTAAAGAAAGCTATGCAACAGGGCTAACATTTCCTTGGTACACTTTTTTTTTGTAATACTAGGGGGCTTTGCCCCCTGCTCGCTTCGCTTGCCAACTCTGTTTGCTTTTCTGGATACACACTAAAGATTTTTTTTTTCTTTGAATTGTTGCTATTTCATTAGTTTCACTTTTATTTCAGAACTTAAGTAAAACAACATTTGGAATCTTTCGAATAACAATATGCTGAATCTTTTAAATGAGGTCAAGGAGACATGTGTTTAATGACTTTACAATAATTCAGGATAGGTTTCTCTGTTTGGAATTTCAGCACAGACAAAGCGATCTACATCAGCAGCATTTAATTTTTTTTGCAAAGTAACCAATAAATGCATGTGAGGTAAAACACGTTTTTGAAATTCTCTGACTTAAACTTCAAAGCCTTACAATATTTACATACTTCTGATATATCACCTGTGTCCATATATTCAATCTCTGTTTGCCTTTTAGTTATTTCTCCGAGTAACAATCTTTTTTTGCACTAATGCGATGTTTACTTTCTTTTTTTGACAGTCATTTTTTTCTGCTTTCATATTCTGTATCTTGCTCTGCATGTGTTTCCCCTACGTTTTTTTGGGAGTCTTTTGAATTCCAGTTCTCTAACCTGCTCTGCATGTGTTTAGCCCCTTTGTTTTGTAACCTACTTTATGTTGTTTTACTTTTGTTTTCTACTCTTATTTCTGACCTCGTTTTGTCCTGCTTTTTGATTATGTTCCCTTTTTTGAGTAATTTCCATTTGTTTGCACTACAGCAATCTTTAATTTCTTGTGTTTATACTTTCTAATTTTCCTACTTTCATATTCTTTAACTTTCTCCACATTTGTATCGCGCACTTTTTTTTTTTGAGCCTTTCGAATTCCACTGCTTTCATAATCTGTTCTTCATGTGTATATCGCCAATGTTTGTGAACGTGTTTATGAAGTTATACTTTGTGTTTTACTCTGCCTTTTAATTCTGAGCCCGACTGTACATGCTTTGTTTCAATTCCACTTGTTACGGGCTGATAATTGCTTTCCTTATTTTCTGAATTTGCACCTAGATTATGTTTTTTTTTTTTTGCTCTTTTTTTTCTCTCCAACGCTTTTGAGTCTCTTTTCTCCGCGCTGCTTTCTTCTTCGCTTAGTCGTCGACATTTCATTTATAACATATTGTCCTTCTACGCTTTATATGCGCTAAGACCCTGGATCTGTGTGTGCTCAAATCCTTCACAAGACCGAATGTTTTGCTGCCCCATTGTCCTATTTGATAGTGATTGTAAGTAGGGCGTGTCTTGCAAGAATCTCATGTTCTACGTCATCACGAGATGGTCCTGGGTCAATCTCTTGGCACAATGTCTCATGTTTAAGGTCCTCGTGGGTCTTTTAACTGTCTTCCGTGATCTTAACGTGAAGATCACGCCTCGACGCCCTACTGTTTCTCTCCAGGATTTTTTTTTTTTTTTTTTGTAAGAGAGATTAGATAGATAGAATTACACCAAAGAATGAGCTTAATATGAAACAGGCCATAAAAAGGGCCACATCTTAGACTCGAATCTACTTTGAATGGTGATTTACACTGAATATTGGATTTAATTAAAGAGAACTTAGAGACACAATAAATCAATGAAATAGCTATTACAAACCCCACTGTAAGCTGCAACAAATATGTTTAAGTGGATACAAAAGATTTACAGGATGCCCCCCTCCCTCACTATGAATTAACAAGACAACTACTAATATTACAAAGCTGAAGTTTATTGAATTTTTTCATGAAAAAAAACACCCAGTTAGTTATCTATAGGTACCTAATGGCAACATACATAAATGTATGCGGTCCCAAGATTTTTTAAACACACATATGTAAACAGTGTTTTAAACCAGAAATGACCTAATATGAATTACTGGTTGACACCCACTACAAAATGTCAAGACTCTAGGGTAGGATGATGCATAGAATCCTCAGGCTTATCAATATACCCTCAAACATCAATTGACAATGTAATCACCATGGTTAGGGCATCACCATTTAACTGAATAAGCCAACAGTGAAAACTACAGGTATTGCTTAACAAAAATTTAGAAACCGCAACTCCTTGTTGCTAACAGAAGTAAACCTCATTTAATTTAGAGATGCACAGATGGACAAATTGGTGGCTAAGAGGAAATCAACCTCAACAATATGACAATGCTTTGGGGTTCAAAGCAGAAAAACTGGTGAGCCAAAAGATTTATCCAAAAGTTTATTTCTCAGCTAAATAGGAAGGGTTGTTGTTCTAAGAGAATTCTAAACAAACTTTCATAGTCATTTGTGCATACACCATCAAGCTGAGTACACAAGTTTAGATAATGGTGCTATTGCAAACACTCAAGCGCTTTTTCTCCCACCAAATTAGTGATTTTGAATCCAAGAAGGGCAATGTGAGAGGAAAGTACCAAACCTCTTTCAAGTTGTCCATATGAATAAAGGTTAATACTGTTTCCTTTGCATATTCTCTCCAAAACTTCATGTTAAAGCACAGTATTTCTCCTGTTAGGCCAAGTGTCAGCCTTTAGTTCCTCCCACAAAGCACTTAATTTTATTCCAGGTATTTACTGGATTGGTTAAGTGTGATTCCCTTTTTATAATCCATGTAGCAGAAAAAAATGTAACTCGGCAATTGCACAGCCACACTAGGACACCCTCGTCTCCTTTCAAAGCCACCCACAATTTTACAAAGTCACTTCCCTTGTGAAAGGCTGGACTATGTCTCCTACAGAGCTAAACATGAGAGCAGAGCACACTTCCTAAACACACTGGCTTACTGATGGTTTTAATCCAAACAGATGTATAAGGTGTTAAAGCCAGCACCAGTGGCAAAATACCAGACCACCACTAAAAAATGCTTATCTTCAGATATACTTTCTCAAAATCATGTTATTTTCTTCTCAGTAGAGACTACTTTTTTTGCAAATATAGAAAAACTAGTCATTTAGCCCGTTACAATAACGGGCGCTAGAACAGTAGTGCATAAACATTAGTAGGAACAGTCTATATTAAATGGCAAGGGACTTTGACCTCATTCTTTTTGTTGGTCGTATTTTTCTTTCAGCCTTTCTTTTGTTGATGTTTACTTGCTGAGCTGACCGTTCTTCGTGGGCTGCCACGGTGTATTGTGTGTCTTTAATTTTCTGTGACAGTAATACTGTCTTGTACGGCTCTATTCAATAAGGGCGCACACAAAAAGGCGAGCTTCAAAAGGGCGACCTCAATTGAGCGCGGCGAATAAAGCGTTCGTAGATAATTTAGTTCAAATGGCTCTGGAATATGTGAAGAGCAACAAAGGTGCAGATCTTTATTTACGCACGCCTTTATTCGCTGTGCCCAATTGACGTTGCCCCTTTGAGGCTCGACTTTTTGTGCGCGCCCTTATTGAAGGATACCGTCTTGTACGTCCGCTGGCTTGTATGTCCGTAATATACCTTTAATTTTCTATGGCAGTAATATCGCGCATTGCACCGTGCCCCGCGCATGCGCACTTCACCAGAAGACACCCACACACGGACACCTAGACGCACACAGGGATTTTATTAAAGAAGATGTGAGAAGATGCAGAAGCATAATCGACAACCAGGTGTAGATATTGAATGATCCAAGGATAGCTGTATTCTCAAATTCTTGACTCTGCTCACACATTCAAATTTAACGCAGTAGGTACACTTGCCGCTTAAAAAAGGTGAACCATGTATTTTTGAAATTGTAGGTATTTCATCATGATCATGGTATACTGTATATTAATTTACCACATCTATATAGCTCTAAAGTGAATAGATTTTATACATATTAAAAATATTTAGCAAGTCCATGCTTTATGATGGAGGTAAAGAACACTGGACTCCAAAATAAATCAATGAAATAGGCTTTAGGAAAAAAAATATTTTAGTGTTTCAAGCCATGGCAGAACATAACCACTGAACAAAGAAAACTGACAAGACACAACCAGCTTCATATGTTGCCTGAATCTTCCAAACTTCCACCCAGGATGCCTGCTGCAAGCAGATAAAAGATCAAGTATGCTTACCTGAGGGTAATAGTACCAAGAATGTGTCATGGACTGTATTATTCCCAATTTACTTTTTTTATAGTTTCAAATCAAAATCTTTTCTGCTACAAAGTAAATTGTTTGGTAAGTTTAAAGACTTTTCATGTTGGACCCTGGTGACCTTTATCTCCATTAAAAAGCAAAACAGGCCAAGCATTTTTTTTTAAAATAGATTAAAAGAAATGCTTTACTCTAGAGTGCCACTGCATGTGGCAAATACTCAGCACATTAGAAGAAAACTTCAACTTGAAAAATACCACGTTTATTCTTTAACGATATCTGCAACAACTGCTGTATTATAGAAAACCCTACCTCTCAAGTTCTCTTAACTCAGACTGCTTCTTTCTTGTGCCTTCATTAATAGTAAAAATGCATAGCGTACAAAACTCACCATATTCAATCTCACAACCGAGAAAGTTGTCAGATTGCTTTTTAGCTCTCAAAATACACATGCAAATAAATTTATATCAATTAGCTAAAGACATGGTTTCTAGTGTAAATGCAGTGTGTGGTCTGTATACAACTAGGATATAAATATCTGTTGTAAACAGGATTTATGACAAGCTCAGTCACATGGTTCAAATAGTTGGCAAAGTAATCAGTTGTCACCTGCCAATGACATCCATTAGAACAAGCCTAAAGGGCTAAACTCACAAGGGCAACATAACCATATTATTGTAATTATTTTTTTGTGAACCATGGCAACTCTCGCCTTCAATAGCCCCATAACTTTACAATACAACCAAACAACTCTGAAGACAATTCTTTTACATTCATACTGATAATTACTAGCTAATCAACCAATTAATAGCTAATAGAATAAAAGCTAAATCAAACAATATTTTGAAAACATTCATATTAATCTGAAATAGAAATTGCTGCTGTATACAAAATTAATGGTCCCAGATTATAACATGCTTACAAGACTGCTGTCATTCCTTATATTAAAATATGTAAGACAGCAGCTAATCAGCTACTAATGCCATTAACCAGTTTCTCATTACTACAACTTCATAAGCATTACCTACAGTTAATAAAAAAAATGTACTACTGATGCTACTAATGCCATTAACCAGTTTCTCATTACTACAACTTCATAAGCATTACCTACAGTTAATAAAAAAAATGTACTACTGATGTACTAACATAAGAAACATTACACTACAAAAATTCATGATATTTCTCCCAAGCAACAAGTTTAACACACATTTGAAGGTTTGATGATTAAGTGAAACCAATGTATGTTAACTCTTTACTTAGTATGTCATTGGCAGTATGTCCCAAAGACAAAATTAACAGACAACATACCGCAATGTAGTCTTGTTTACATCTGAATGAAAAGTAATTCCACCATTATAAAGATCAGCCACAAGATTTTTATCATAGTCACCTATATAAAACATTGTATTTCCTCCACAGAAAACTGGCAAGTTGAGAAGCTCTGTTCAGGTTTTTAAAGCCAATACTATCATGTTACTTGATCAGTCGATTCTGATACAGATTCACAATTTATTTTCTTTTGTCCTTTAAAAAACTTAACACTAAGCTCCTGCATAACTGGACAAACAAGTGTTATTTTTTATTATTAAACTGTAGACAACAGGTGTTAACTGTTTTTTATTAACAAAATGAAATTATGTAGGCTTAGTGTTCACTGACTATAACACTAAAAATAAGATAAAATTGCCTTATAATACATCATTTCATAAAATACAAAAATTTACCTATAATACATGGCATAAAAGAAAATAAAATTCTCCTCAATCACAAGCTGTCATACTGTTTAATTTTTTTGTAATGTACTTATCTGAAATAAAGTTTAATCAAAAAAGTGTTCACAGTTTTTCTAACAAATACCCATATCTAACACAATCAATTGACATTGACAGGCAATGTAAATATACATGCACTTATAGGTTTTAACAATTGCACTGTTGCCTTTTGCTGTTAAAATGTATATAGGTGTTTTTCCCTTCTTTGTATCAACTAGACATTCCTAATTCTTGGTGTCAATATAAATATGGATTACCATTGTAATTATGTAGTGCTGGTTTCTTACCAAAAAAGAAAAAACAAAAAAAAACTATTGTTTACTAAGCAGCAATTTCAAATTCACCTTTTCATTTTCCAATTAAAAATGTAAGCTGCTACATTTAAAACAAACTCGCTGCCCAAACTGGTACAGTGTCCATTTGACAAAATAAAAAGGTCTGAATTCTTTCAAGTAGCCTTTCTTGCCGTTTGTCTAATTGCATGATGACTTCCCAGATTCCTTGTTCTCAGTTTATTACTCCACTTTTTCACGTAAAGGCTAATATTCCAACCACCACATGTGCTCTGAAAAAAAACAAACCAACTTCTCACTCTGTTTATATTGCAGGAAGATTTCTGCAAAAACAACACGGAAGGGGGTGTATTGCCTTCCACTTTTCTGCCTCCTCGGGCTATTTTACCATTTCCTCTCCTCTTACCCTGATCCCGTCACTCAGCTCTCTCTAGGGAGGTGCCCTGAGCCCTCACAAAATGCTTTCTTCCAAAACTCCATCACCCACAGCCCAAGCATTAGCCAGACACATAACAACATCAACAATGTGGGATGTATAATAAAGCCATGCTTAATCACACATGTGGTGATTTAAAACGAACCCGTGTTCCCTCAGTGTGCAGCAAGCATTGGTTACTGTTATCACTTATGGGGAAAAAAAATGTATTTGACAAGGAAAACAAATGTTATTGATAAAACACTGCACTATTTTATTTTTATGCACTTTGAAATGTGCCTAGGTCAGATGACCAAAATGTTAATTTTATTTCAAAAGAGGGAAAAAAGTATTGCTACTACCTCTGATTCTGTTACGTTGCAGCTTTTTTTTTTGTTGTTGTTGTTTTGATGTGCCTGTATCAGATGTGACCTAATTTTAAAGGAAAACAAACAAGCATTACTTGTTTTTCAATACATCCTTTTGTGCTGGTTTAAAATGTGTCATTTACCTGCTGCTTACCTACCTCTGGAAACGTCCGGCTCAGCTCAATTTATTGGTTTGAAAATCTGGCCCAACTGAATGTATAATTGAATAGCCTAACCTTACAGGCTCAGTGTACAAATCATAAATGGGTAAATTATCTTACTGCATTTTAAATTGCATCATTAGCTTTGTGTTCAAATAGCAACATAACCAAAAATGTGTGGTATGCACTTAGAAATGCAGGAGCTATACAAGCATGCGATATTCAACGTCAAATATTGTGCAATTTTTTTTTCCAATGCAACTATTTCATCTTAACATTGCAGTCACAGTGCCAAATGAAATATCAGTGACATACCTAATGTACATAAACAGATTGTAACGATAGGGAAAAAAAAAAAAAAAAAAAACTGCTTACTTGCAAGGAATAAATGTCTATAATATGTAGGCACATTTAGATGTTATTCAGCTTGTACATCTCATCAGAGATACGTTATCTTTATTCAGATAGAATATTTTTACATATTTTCCAACCTCTAAAAAAAACATAAAATTCAATTTTTCGGTATGTTAAATATTCATAATCACAATATCCATTAATAAATTTACTTAAAAGCGTGTATAAATTAACCACAAAAAAATCAATTTTTCTTGCAAATTATGCTAATAAATCCACCAAAAATGACCAAAAACCTTTACAAAAGCAAAAAGCCTTGTGTACATAAAAAGAGCCATTAGAAACATTAATGGTTGGTATGGAGAACGGCAAAAAAAAAAGTAAAACCTGCATAAAGGAAATTCACATTAAAAAAAAATATCTTGATTTGAAAAATACATTCAAGCCTGAAAATGACTGTACTTTTCTAGGATCACTGCATTTAATGAAACTCGGCTTAAAACTTGTAATATGTCAAAAAAAAATTGTTGCAGCATCACAAGTGTGGAATAGTTCATGCACTTTTAGAATAACCATGAAGAGTTTGAATCAGGCAGGAGACATGGAAGAGTAAGAACTTGGAAAATACAGTAATCCCTCGCTGTATCGCGCTTCGCCTTTCGCGGCATCACTCTATCGCGGATTTTATATGTAAGCATATTTAAATATATATCGCGGATTTTTTGCTGGTTCGCGGATTTCTGCGGACAATGGGTCTTTTAATTTCTTGTACATGCTTCCTCAGTTGGTTTGCCCAGTTGATTTCATACAAGGGACGCTATTGGCAGATGGCCGAGAAGCTACTCAACTTACTTTTCTCGCTCTCTCTCTTGCTGCTGACTTTCTGTGATCCGGACATAGGGGGATTGAGCAGGGGGACTGATCGCACACCTAGACGATACGGACGCTCGTCTAAAAATGCTGAAAGATTATCTTCACGTTGCTACCTTCTGTGCAGCTGCATGCACGGTGGTTCGCATACTTAAAAGCACGAAGGGCACGTATTGATTTTCGGTTGTTTGTTTTTCTCTGTCTCTCTCTCTATCTCTCTCTCTTTCTCTGCTCCTGACGGAGGGGGTGTGAGCTGCCGCCTTCAACAGCTTTGTGCCTCATGCTTCGCATACTTAAAAGCCAAACAGCCCTATTGATTTGTTTGCTTTTCTCTATCTCTCTGACATGCTCTGCTCCTGACACGCACTCCTTTGAAGAGGAAGATATGTTTGCATTCTTTTAATTGTGAGACTGAACTGTCGTCTCTGTCTTGTCATGGAGCAGTTTAAACTTTTGAAAAAGAGACAAATGTTTGTTTGCAGTGTTTGAATAACGTTCCTATCTCTCTACAACCTCCTGTGTTTCTGCGCAAATCTGTGACCCAAGCATGACAATATAAAAATAACCATATAAACATATGGTTTCTACTTCGCGGATTTTCTTATTTCGCGGGTGGCTCTGGACTGCACCCCCCCCCCGCGATGGAGGAGGGATTACTGTATACTATTCTGAGCCGATTTTGCCTGCACACCACATATGTATATGATAATCATAAGATTTCATATTTATATTTGAATCATTTTATTTAGAAAGGTAATTTCAAACATTTGTGACTTAAAAAAAGATGCTTAAACTTACAATAAATGAAAATAACTCCACTGTATGTTGTCACTACAAAAATCTACAAACTGCTTTTTCCCTTCTAGTTCTCAGGGGTACAGGAATACAAACTATCTACCCAAGCACATAACTCACGAAAAACAAGATAAAATGTATTTAAAATTAAATAAAGCTTGCATTTTATGTAAAATATAAAGCACTTCCAATGGCTGTGTGGATCCTCTCTCTAGGGACTCTAGTGGGGAATCGGGACAAGCATACATCCAGAGCTGGATTCCGTCTGCACAATTTCCAACTATCTCATTCTGTATTATTTCACATGCTACCAAAATCAACACGTCCTAGTAGCAGTTTGGTAGACCTGGACACCCAATTTCAGTTATACACACCATCCTCTCTTGAAATACTTTCTCCAATTCTCAACTGTCCCACAAAATTACAGATTTGTATAGTTTTACTGTGCAAGAGAAATATACTAACACTCAGGCACACGTGACACACTATTTTAACCACACGGAAAAGTACGCAGATCGACTTACACAGGCACTCAATCGTGAAATCAACACAAATCTAAACACATACTTAACGCTATTAGAATCGATTTTTACATTATGACACAGATTTAGAACCATAGCTCCCCAAATCTGATTAATCCACGTGTAACTAAAATTATTTTAAAATGCAATTTAGTTCCCTACAACAGACTAATTACGGAAAGATCATGTGGAAGTCCAAACGAATTAAAATCACCTCGAAGCTTTCAAGGTGTGGCTCTGAGGTACAAAACGACCTCTCCAAAGTGACCTGACAACGTTAAAAATCCGTCCGAAAACAGGAAAATCAAATTAACGTGCAAACATTCGCTTGTCTTTTATTATTAAACACTAATAAGTCTTTCCTAGCTAAAGTCGTACACACAAGGATACACTCCGTTTCGCGTACATTTACAGAAAATTTAAAACTACATATTAAAAGAGAATCAAAAATGAACACAGAAAATACAATTAAAAAAATCAAATACATTATTCTTGGCTGTTAAAGTGAGGAAAAAACTCCTATAACCAAAGTAACCCGCGTACCCCCGCTCGGCCCGAGTCGCCTTTCCCAGCGTTAAATAAAGCCTAACTACCGTAGGCCGTGACCTCGATGACCGAATCTCGGAATGTTAGAAGAAATTCTTGTGACAGTGGCGCAATCATTGAAATTTTTCTGCGTCGCTGTTCAAGAGCAATACGTTCAATTTGCAGTAAACAAACTCACCTTTAAGATTATAATTGCTTTCCTCGGAGTTAAACGCCCTACACAAAACGGAAACGAAAAAATAACGATCGGAACGCAAGCATAAATTCTACACAAAAGGGAAGACCGCTGTAATCTGTTCAGCTGAAAACAGCATTTTCAACCGCCGAACGTATACGTTCGAATAAAAAAAATCTAATTACAGTTCGAAGGAAAATGGCCGTGAAACAACTGGTCAGTTACATAAACTAGGAGAAGCCATCTTCTTTCCTGCACTGAAGCAAATGGGCAGGTTCCGTCTGCAGCGAGACTATTTCGTCACGAGACTCCACCCCTTTATTTGGATTGCATACCAACAAACTGACCCGTTTAAATCCAAAATAATTTAAATCGAAAAAATGGTTAACCAAAACAAGCGTTTTAAAGTATTTTACACATTTAGACCGTGCAAACCATTGACATATGTAGTTCAATATCGCATGCCCATCTCGTAACGACAGCGCGTAGGCCACAATTTAAACCGTTTATAAAACGGCATCCAAAACTAGGCAGTTCACATAAAAACAAAACACGCTACAATGCTTGAGCTAACAGAATGTAACAGAGGAACATCTAACCGCTGACATTCTTCATCATTCCTTACGCGATCGTTGCCACGCTTTTCGAAAACAAACACGTAGGCTCTCTTAACGATACAAGCATCATTTTACCGATCGAAATTGGACAAGCAAAAGTTTGGCAGTGGCTTAGATTCTACAGCACTCCAAAATAAATGCATCATCACGTACCCCGTGTCACAACGAAGGTTTTCTAAACAAGGCAAACGCAAAACAATGGAAATCTAATAGCTAGGACTCGTGGATGCTAAAAAAATATTTTAACGGTGCAGATAAAACTGCCATCAGCTAAAGAACGACACTGCATGACACGGGCCACAGTCACAACCACGCGCAGCTTGTTTACACAAATGGCAGGATATTACCGTGTATACAAAGAGATCTTTTGAAATTACCATGAAAGTCAATGTAACAACAATACTGAGGTTACATGACTTCCTTAAAAATACATTAAACTGTCAGATATGTTAACTGGATATAAGAATTTCACGCCACGTTTCTTACAAGGCCGTTGTTGCTATTGCCGTTTCATCTGCGACTAACAAATAAAAAAATGAAGCACTCGAACCTCCAAATGCCAAGCAGGAAGCAGAAACTGTTTTCATCCAACGAAATATTAGGCGTTGCCTCTCTTTCTCGTAAAATTCAAACACACGGTATAGTTGACTCCTTCAACATAGATTTACGATAAGCTTTCCTCGAGGACCACCATTTTCTCGGTCTCCAGTTCGCGCTCAGCAAATCCAATGCGCTTCAAGGTCTGCGGTGGGAAGAAGGAAGAGGCGGGGCTTAACATTTCCGTCATCAACAGAGCGACACTGCAGACACACAGGCCCTTGGGGAGTGTCGAAATCCCTGAGCATATATAGGAATTAATCTGTTTTCATACATGAATGGTATGATAAGAGGATATGCTTTTTGTACGTTTTTTAATGCAATGTGTTTTAAAGCATTTATAGACCATTATAATATTGTACTTAATGTGTTTTATGGCATTTATAGACCATTATAATATTGTAATTAAACTTAAAAAGATTTCTTTAAGATTATCCATGAAATTCCCAGTAAATTTTTGAAATTTGCAAAATCACACTGCTTATACTCTCAGATTGAGAATTTTTAAGTAATCAACATAAATTAGAACACCTGTGCAAATGGGTTGCTTCAACTTGCAAGGCTTAATTTACTTTAATTGCTGCACAATATCTGAAAGTTGTAAACTATTTGTTGTTCCCTAAAGAAGCCCATTTGTAATATTCTGAAATTTTCCTTTTTTTCATTTTCTGCTTATCTAAAGTTTAAATTTACACCTCTAGCATGTTACTGCTTATCTTTTCATCATTTTAGGTAATTCATTGCATTTCAACTGATTACATTTGAAGAAAAACTGAGGTGTTTTAAAACCTTTAGCAGTGTGGTGTGGGCCCCAATGGGGTTTCAGTCAAGCAGATATACCTTCTTTAGATTGAAGATTGGGGGTGTAAGGTCCCCCAAAATTTAATGCATGCTGATAGTCCATGAGGTGTCAGTACACAACTATTTACTGCCACCCTCTATCAGAGGGTGAAAAATGACAAACTTCTATTACAATCAAGAATACTTAGACTCTAAGCATTTACATTGAAGCACACACTATTAATACTTCAAATATTTGACACTATTCTTGTTTACTATATACTGTATGTCTGCCTCATGAAATGAATCATTACATTTCTTATAATCACACCAAGTTAGGGTGGCTTATGCTAATTTAGACGTCTTATTTCTGCAGGCATTCTAAAATATTATTGAATGGTATATGTATTGTATTTTCTAGATTGAAGAATGGCCAAAAATCTATCCCAGTCCCTTTAAACGTAGTTCTTTTTTCTGCCTATAATTATGAGGAAAAAGTGATAGAAAATACAGTAAATGTGCTATCCATATTTGCTAACTATCATATACACAAGCCTAAATTTAAGAGTGTTAGACATTCTATTTCACGTTTCTGTACAAACATTAAAATGTTAGAAATAGCAATAAGAAAAACTAGTGAAAACGCAAAAGGCAATAATAATAAGATTCACAGCTCGGCAGTTTGTAATGTTAATCTCCAACCCCCTCTTTTACTTAATGGTTTAGCTGTTGTGAGTCTTGTGAATTGTTCTATATTTTTTAATGCATGTACTGTACACTAGGTTAATGGATAAATTGCATTACTAATCCATCCATCTATCCATTTTCCAACCCGCTGAATTCGAACACAGGGTCACGGGGGTCTGCTGGAGCCAATCCCAGCCAACCCAGGGCACAAGGCAGGAACCAATCCCGGGCAGGGTGCCAACCCACACACCAAGCACACACTAGGGCCAATTTAGAATCGCCAATCCACCTAACCTGCATGTCTTTGGACTGTGGGAGGAAACCGGAGCGCCCGGAGGAAGCCCACGCAGACACGGGGAGAACATGCAAACTCCACACAGGGAGGACCCGGGAAGCGAACCCAGGTCCCCAGGTCTCCCAACTGTGAGGCAACAGCGCTACCCACTGCGCCACCCTGCATTACTAATGTATCTTAATATTGTTCCATTAAAAGGTGGGTAAAAAAGGCTCTGAGCATATTGGGAGATTCTTAACAGAAATTAAACTTTTTGTTTTTCTTCCATTATTTTACTGTACAGATTTTTCCCCATTTTGTGCATTAACTTGCAAAGGGCTGGAATTAAAACATGTTTTTAATTAATAAAGTCTTATTCTTTCATTATGAATAATCAGCAAACATCAGTTAACCTCATAGCATAAATAGTTCACACTGGTATAATAGTTGGTCTGGAGTATGTCTTTCTAGGGAAAGTATGAAATTAGAATCCAGGTATATACTGTATATAAAAAACACATCTTTATACTTAATTCATTTTGTGTTTCTGACATTACTGCTAGGTATTTTCTATTATTTGTTTAGCTTTTCACAACTCTCCAACAGAGGTGTTTCATGTAGTTTTGGCACCATTGCTCTAAATTGCAGACTCAGGATATTAACACGTACAACGTAGAAGATAACCTAAAATATCAAGCAGTTTGGGTGTTGCCCGATCTTCCTCTGTGATTTGTTTGTTGAAAAAATTATAAACTGTATAAATTTAACTTGTAAATGACATAACTCATCACTTAATGATGAATTAAGATGAGGGTCCATTCCATTAAGTATATTATATTACTGTATAGTTAGCACTAGCAGTGAGTAAGCAATATGCAAAAAGTTAAAAATTAAATGTGAGGTTGCAATATATAAAATCAAGGAGAAGTCATTTTACTGCATATAATTTGAACTGGCATTAACAGTGTGTTGCAATGTTCGACCCTAGAGAGACCTTAAAGGTCAGTGAGTGCTTGCCACTGTTCTGAACAGGGGTGGTGTCGGCACAGAGTCCCAGACAAGGACAGCACAAAGACATGCTGTTGGTACACTGAAAGGCTAAGTAAAGTGAAGGTTAGTAAAACTATTGAGTAGACATATTTTTGTTATGGGGAGTGTTGGATGAAATGGCTAACTCGGACCTTCAGTTTAGGTGTGCCCAGTGTGGCCTAGCGTGAATATGTGAAATGTCACATTTGAATTGACCTTGAGACTAGCATCCTGTTCATGGCTCATTACTGGTTGTGCCTAGTATTAAAAAAGTGATTTCAAAAAATGGCTGAGGGGATATATACACTGTATAGTGGATTAAAGGAAAGTATACCTTTCTAAATCTCATTTTTTTCTTAATCATTAAAGCTGAAATAACATTACATCAGACCTTTTTCACCGTTAGTACTTTCTTGTATGCAACAATATTTAAAAGAAAAAAAAAATTACTTTTAGAAAAAAAAAGGTAACGTTTAGTGTCCTACTTGCATATGGGTGTAGACACTTTATTGCTCTGTGGGAGCAGCTTTTGCTTCCATACAAGCAGTATGACTGTTTGTAGGTCTCTCTTAACTTTGCACACCTGGATTTTGTAGCCTTATCCCACTATTTGATTCAAGTCTAGTCAAACTGGGGGGTTGATCTTTAGTGTGCAGATCTCTTTAAAGGAGTCCACACTTTCTCTACAGGACAGAGATCTGGTCTATATGAATAGACCCTTTAAGCACACTAATGGCTCTTAGTTTAGGTGATTTCTTGGTTGAGTTTGCACTGTGTTTTGTATTACTGTCATACTGAATGGTAAAATTCTTTTTTCCATCTTCCTGGCAGATTTTGTTCCTAAATATCCTGACATTTGGAGCTACTCATTATCCAGAATACCCTGGAAAGAACCATTACCTCTGCTGAAAAGAAGAAGCCCCGCAGCACCATCCTTGGTTTTTTGGTTGACGAGTGTTGTTGGCTTTGTACAAACATTTCTTTCTAAATTAAATCCCAAAAAGTCTACACAGGTATCATCACATCATAGGACATTTTGTCACATGGTGCCAGAGAACTGAATGTGTCTTCTAGTAATATTTACACTGGCTTGGACGCTCTTTTTTGCAAGGAATTTCCCTTTGCCATACCACCTTACCCACTTACACTTGAGAATGGTATTCTGCCATAAGATGTGGCTAGCTTCTCTCTCAAATGTCCTGCTGTTTCTTAACGGTGGGTCAGTGACCTATCAGTAGCGGGTCAGTGACCTATTAGTAGCCTTCCCAATGACCTTTCATCTTGTTTGGTATGGACTTAGGGAGAGATCTTCCTATTTGTGATATTCTGGCGGTGTCATATCTTTTGTACTTTTTAATGATCCTCTTCACAGTATTCCATGTTACACTGTATGCCATGCCAACAAAGATTCTTTCACATCCTTTTACTGATCTGTGCTTTCAACAGTAAGATCCCATACTTCTTTTGCTAGTTGCTGGTGGAACTGTGCTCTTCTCTGCACTGTGCAACATGAAATGCTGTGGTAACAAATGGTTTTACTTATCAGGGGAAAACAAATTACAGTTTGATATAATGTGGATTTTGATTGTTTAAATCTAAACACATTTAAAACTCCTTTTTGAAAAGATACGTAGAATTGTGTATCCAAGACATAGATTTTTTTAGATTAATTTTTCATTATTCATTTGATCTTCCTAAAGGTGGAAAAAGGCCTGGCATTATTTGTCAATTTCAGACTTTACAGCTGATATTTTGAAAGACATTTCATATCCATTTCCTTAATCCACTTAGTCCAAAACATGCTTTATCACCTTAACTAGATAGTACAACTACAGCTCATGTTTTATTTGGTGGTGCACTGATTAGTACTGCCGTTTCAGTTTTCCAGTGTCCTGGGTTTAAATTATGCACTCCAGTATTGTCTATGCGGAGTCTGCACATTCTCCCCTGTCCATGTGGATTTTCTTTCCACATGCCTAAAGATATACTGTACGTGTCATGTGCACTGGTGATTGTAAATTAGCTGGCAAAATGTGAGGGTGGATGTGTGCATAGACTCAGCCTTGCTATTGACTGGCGCCCTGTCCAGAGTTGGTTCCAGCCTTGAGCCCAATGCTGCCCGGGATAGGCTCTGACCTACCCTGACAACTGGATTAAGAAGGTTAGTAAATACAATGTTATGCATGTTTCGGTTTATAACTTTGCTCTATATACATATTATCACTAACTTCAACTACCTGCATTGAGTTTGGCAAAATAGGTTTCTAGAACACCATACAATACTAATCAGGATATGTCTTTCTAATTCCATGTGTAAGTTCCAGGGCAACAAAGTGCATTTTCAACTGGTACAGAGTTTGAACCTTTATCAGCCCCTGGTGAATATCAAACAGAGAAATACAGACCTTTAAACCTTCTGCCAAATATGAGCTCAACACTATTTATTTTTCCAAAAGTTCATCTGGTGAAGACTTTAAAGGTTTAAGGATGAACGTTTGGGCAACAGAAGTGATGTCTTCAGAGCCGGCAGAGAGCTACAGTAGGTACTGGATTTTAATGAACTTTAGTATTACTGTAGCCTTGATGTCATTTGCAGCAATCTGCTTTTAAGGGTTGCCTTCCACAACCCCCAGTTTAAAACCTCCAGCTCTGTCTTGTGTAGAACAATTCCCAGGAGCCCACGGTGTGCTTCTCCGAGATTTTTTATGCTGGTAAATTCAAAATATATAAAGATAGATCAGCATGGAATTAGAATACATATACATTCACAGTTTAAAACAAGAAAAAAAATATAAAAACTGAAAAGAATATAAATTATGAGGTATGTTTAAAATAATATAAGAGAGTCAAAAAAGTGTGGAAATCCAGTAACTTCCACATTTACAAGGTGATAGTGTAGAACTGCAATGCTACTTTCCTTAACTCTTTCCAGGTAACTTATCTTTATATATAAAATGACAAAATAATGTATAATGTTAAAGATACTTAAACGTTTTATTCAGTACTGTGCAAATGTTTTAGGCACATGTAAAAAAAAATCTGAAAAGCTTTCAAAAGCAATAGAAAGAAAAGTTTCTAAAGATGAAAAAATTACTATAAAAGAGCAATGCAAAATAAAACTATATATCATATATAAATATATATACTTCTAGTGTATATATATATATATATCTATATATATATATATATATATATATATATATATAACTTGTATATACTGTATATTTTTGAATATATCAATCAGTATTTAGTGTAACCACCTTT
This sequence comes from Erpetoichthys calabaricus, assembly GCF_900747795.2. Taxonomy (NCBI): domain Eukaryota; kingdom Metazoa; phylum Chordata; class Cladistia; order Polypteriformes; family Polypteridae; genus Erpetoichthys; species Erpetoichthys calabaricus. The sequence continues at coordinate 95,020,229 of NC_041403.2, read as the reverse complement.
TGATTTTAAAAGTGCATCCACTTTCATGAAATTTTCTTAAGAAAATCAGATGGTAGTTTGCTCCAAACACCTTGAGAATTTTCCCAGTTCTCTTGCAGACTTTGACTGTCTCACTTGCTTCTGTCTCTCCAGGCAATCCCAGACAGCCTTGATGATGCTTAGATCCAGGTTCTGTGGAGGCTGTACTATCTGTTTCAGAACTCCTCCTTTTTTTGATGACAATAGTTCACATTGTAACCCTGGCGGCAGTTTCTCTACTTCTCTGCATTGACAATTCCATTAATTCTGACCAGATCACCTATTCTATTTTAGAAATACAGCCATAAACCAGCAGTGAATCTCTGCTGTGCTTCATTGTGGAGTAAAGATGCTTGACCGTGTAGTGCTCTCCAGCTCTTTATGGCCAAACTGCCCCCTATTGGAGCCAAAAAAAACTCAAACTAGGACTTGCCAGTCCAGATCACTAGCTGCCATTGTTCAGCACACAAGTCCTTCACTATTAAGTAAATATTTCAGCTATTCTGTGTACATTGACAACAGCAATCAGGTTCTATTCACTATTTTCCTTAAATGAAAAAACATTATTCTTCTGACTTCTGTTTAACCCTTTACAGGGTTTTTAATATCAGAGAATCTCATGGGATTATTGTTTGCACACTATGTTTTGGTTTGAAGTTGTTTAATTTTACTTTGAAGTTGTTTAATTTTACTTAATGTTACGTTTTGAATTTATCGTTGCCACTGTTATTTTGTGGCTCCATTGATGGATGTGACAGCCCATTGCTTGTTCTAGAAGCCCTGCCATGACATTATCAACATGATGATTTAACAGGCACTGGTTAGCAATTTCCAAGATTGTGAATTTATATCTTTTCCACATTTCTTAGTGCAATTCTATGAGTTCCAAAGATCTTCAATGTAATGGAACTCTGTCAATGACAAAGATCTTCAGTGTAATTGAACTCTGTCAATGACTTTGGTTGGTGTTTTGGTTCTGTTGAAAGATTTGTTTTCACATCACAATTTAATACACTCACTCCCTGTTACCTTGCTCCAGGATAAGCAGTTTTCAAAAATAAATGGATGGTTTAACATCTGTTAGTTTTAATTACAAATATGTCACAGTGTCAAATTTCAAACATTAATCTCCATTTGCCAGTTTCTTAAAAAGGTATACCACAGACATTTAAAAATTGACAAGATGAAGGGCTTTGTAAGGCAGAGAACAGCATGCAAAGTAAATGGTCATTTTACAATTGTTCTTATAAAAGATATTAATTTACTGTAGGAGATTCATGTTCGATGTGTAAGCTGCATGCCAGACAGATGACTCTGTTCTCTTCAAATGTTCTTTAGGAAAAGGTATACTGCAGATACTTGGATTGTGCAGCCGCTTCTGTATGACTTTCATTGATACTGATCACAATGCCATTTTATACAATGTGGTATAAATATACAAATTAAAACACCTATCCTGGATTCAGTTCAGGCTTCCACTGCATTGCACTATGTTAAATACTGAGAACAATTCTGCTCTCAGACAGTTAAAGAAAAGGGTTCAAAATACCTTCTCAAACTCCATTTTTGTACTTCTCAGTAAATTCTATATCATTCTGACTCCAGCTCTCAAAAAATTTGACTTTAGAACATGAGAACACAAGCAATTTGACAAACAAGATCTCTCAGTTCATTAAGCCTGTTAGTTTAGCCAATAGCTGTCATGAACTTGGGAATGCCTTAGTATATTTTTCATTGTACTTTCATTCGCTAAAATCCACTACATGCTAGAGATTTTCTCATTTTAAATGCTTCCCAGCTGCTCATGGAATCTATTAAAATACCATACGCTTATTTCAGTAGAAAGATGTGACAACCATTAATAACTGATATTAATAAGTTTAGTTAGTCTGGGTGTATTTTTCCATCTTATATTTGGAGTGCTATACACTTGGTATAACTAGTTGAATTACTTTCATAACGGATACAACGGTCTTAAGTGCATGTCACATGTGATCTCCTAAAATGTGCTTTTGGAAAACATATACTGTATACACATGGATTTTGCAGGCACCTCTGTATGACTTTCATTAAAACTGAACACAGTGCAATTGTATACAATTCAGTATAACTATAAAAAATAAATGTAAAATAAGTTACATATGCATCTAATTTCTAAACCTACTATATTCCAAGTAGGGTTGTGGGGGAGCCGGCACCTATCTCAGAAAGCAGAGGATGTAAGGCAGGAGTAATCCCTGAACAGGATGTCACTCCATTGTAGGGTGAACACACATTAGGGCCAATTTAGCATCACCAAAGCACCTAAGCTACATGTCTTTGCACTATAGGAGGAAACTGGAGCACCCAGAGGAAAACAGAGAGAGAACATGCAAGCTACATTTTGAGAGGATGTGAACCCTGGTCTCCTTACTTTAAAGCTGAAACACTTCTACTGCACCACTTTTCCGACCTACACATAAGCACACTTACTATAAATCTTAGAAGGCAGCACTTAAGTATTACAATAAATATAAAAATAAATTTAATGTTAACAGCACAAAGGTGGCATAGAGGTGCAGAGTTAAATTCCATAGCCACCTGTTGTTTGTGTCGAGTTTGCATGTTCTCGTGTCTGTCTGGCTTAGTTCAAATGGCTGTTTATTAAAATGGACAGTATGGTAATATGCAGGAGCAGGTCCTGTAATGGACTGGCACTTTGTCCAGGGCTGTTTTCTCACCTGCACTCACTTCTGCCAGACAAGACTCGGTCCTCCTCACAACCCTAAATAGGATTTGAGAGTGCAGAATTGTATAAATATATACAATTATAATTGTATAAATTACTCATACTGAATGTATATAATATAAAGTTCCAATGGGGAGGCAGCATAAAGAAGAGGGACGCCTCACGCCTGGACAAACTGGTGGGGAAGGCGGGCTCTATTGTAGGCACGGAGCTGGACAGTTTGACATCTGTGGCAGAGCGACGGGCACTGAGCAGGCTCCTGTCAATCATGGAGAATCCACTGCATCCACTAAACAGTATCATCTACAGACAGAGGAGCAGCTTCAGCGACAGACTGCTGTCACTTTCCTGCTCCACTGACAGACGGAGGAGATCGTTCCTCCGCAACACTATGCGACTCTTCAATATTGTCTGTCTGTATATCTGCATTATTATCACTCTTTAATTTAATATTTTCTTTATCAGCATGCTGCTGCTGGAGTATGTGAATTTCCCCTTGGGATTAATAAAGTATCTATCTATCTATCTATCTATCTATCTATCTATCTATCTATCTATCTATCTATCTATCTATCTATCTATCTATCTATCTATCTATCTATCTATCTATCTATCTATCTATCTATCTGGTATCATAGAAGTAAAACAGACTGAAATACTGCCTCAAGCACCAAGTAAGGATTGCATTACCCTCTGTATGGAATTTGCACATTATCACCATTTGTTATTCAAGTAAACAATTGACTCAAATTTACCTAATTAAAAGAAACACATACCTAAAAAGTACTATGTTTAAAGGAAACTGTCAACATGCAGCAATATGACTACAAAAGCCTAGTGACCAGTCATTAAAAAAACAGCACTTGAGGTCAGGAAGGGCCATGAGGCAAATAGATTTTGACTGGATGACCATTTCTTTCAATCCCTTGTGTGCATCAGAATGTGTCTTAAATAGAAAGGAAAAAAATCAGACGTTTGTTGCTTACTTGGTAATTGTGACTACACACCACCCATTGCTCAATGTTCAAAAATTTTGTTCCACCTTCAACACAGCAGCACAGAATACCTCCCGATACTGTATATTTCTTATGAGGCCTAAAATTTATCATGGAAGTTTTTTTTTTTTAAAAAAAACTCTGCTGCTCTTTCAAGATAAACAGTGGAATGCTGTACCTCTGTGGAGGCTTTGAGCCTTATACGGTCTTATTATAGCAGTGTTTGGTGGCCACTATTGAAGTTTCTTTATAAACTCTGTGGATCTGATATTTTGAACAAAAGTATTAGAAAGTGCAAATTTAACTAATTATTCAGTTTGGTGCTATAACATCACTATCACATATCAAAATAACTACTTTATAATTTTAAACAATACAACATGTTTATAAAAGTGACAAAATAAACCATATACAACTACAATATCTGCTGCTCAAACATTATACTGCAAAAACAAGAACAGCCACAATATTTACTTCTTCTCCTTACCCCATTCTCTTGAATTACAACCACAAAAAGTAAAAGCAGCTAAAGATCTATCTAGAATTCTTAAGACAACTCCATATATTGGTGGGGGGGAATCCATTAGCTCATTACTGTACTGAAAATCAGGCCAAGTGCTTTAAAAGTATTGGCTTCTAAGGGCCTTTGTATTGGAATGTTAGAATCCCTCACTCACCCTGTATTCCTGATATGGTCCAGTCTAGACAGCTTTAAGGCACTTTATGCTTTGTGGATGACTAATACTTAACCACCTTGCAGAAGCACCATTGATTAAACAGTTCACCTAGATTAGTCCATCAATGGTAACAACGTGTTTTCAAAATCTGTTGGCTGACTTGCTGCAGTTCTGCTACCATCAAGATGAAGTTTAAAACAGAGGTGGCTGTGGTTGAGCAGAAACAGTTTTCAGAGGGTGGCTGAGGAAAAAAAATTAATAAGATCAGAGTACACTCTCTAAGTAAATCTTTCATTTTAATTTTAGGTGTATTTGTGCTTAAACTAAATAAAACAAATTTTGCCTTGGAAACGTATGAAGCATTCCTGGTCAATGTCCAAAAACACAAATACACTGATAACAGCATTCCTCAGTAAGCTATACCTTGCTAGCTTCTTGGCTTCTACATACTGTATAACAAACACCCTAGAACATTGCTCTTAACAAGGAAGAAGTAAAAATTTTTGCCTGTTGGTGAGATCTGTAGGTGCCAATTTCTACACAATACCATTTGCCTTGCTGGGCTGCCTCCACCTAATGTTCAGTTGCTATGGTGATGCCTACTGTCCAACACAATTTTGCAATGTCTAAAACCTTCTTGGTACCAGCGTTCATATCTAAAGACTCATCCTTTCATTCATTCAAAAACTTCCGTTTCAGTTTTAAAGTAGAGACTTCATTTTACCTCTTTATCTTTCCTTTTCCTTTCTGGTATACTTCTGTTGCCTAATATTGCCCAGATCAGCAGTCAACATGTCACACTGAGCTGTGAAATAGTGCACTTTGAGTTTTACTGCTAATGTAAAGTGCCCCTATAAATAAAATGCATTATTATTATTATTATTATTATTATTAATAGTGTTAGTACCACACATTTCCAGTGTATAGATTACCTGGCTCAGAAGGGAAACGTGTCTTTTGAGCCGATCTTTTACAAAAAGTGCGCTTTGGTGTCATATAGGCTATCAGTCTGAAACTGCAATGCTTTTAGTGCTACACTTTGTAAGGTTATTTCAGGCCTGTTGCATAAACAAGTTAAGACAATGTACATGCGGCATAACATTCACTGTAAAAAAATGTTCTCATAAAAAATAGTAAAGAACTGGAAGCTAGGTTTCCAGAGAGCTACTGTAAAATTAACAGCACCTTATTGTTGCTAAGATTTATGGTGTGCTACCATTTTTACATAAAACAGGATAAAACTATTTTTTAGATCTTTTTTTTATAACTTGACATGGAAACACTTGCAGCTTAGTGGTTCTGCTAGAACATGCTTCAGATAGATAGATAGATTGATAGATAGATAGATAGATACTTTATTAATCCCAAGGGGAAATTCACTTACTCCAGCAGCACCTTACTGATACAAAAAACAATATTAAATTAAAGATTGATAATAATGCAAGTAAAAATAGACAATAACTTTATATAATGTTAATGTTTACCCCCCCCGGGTGGAATTGAAGAGTCGCATAGTTTGGGGGAGGAACGATCTCCTCAGTCTGTCAGTGGAGCAGGAAAGTGACAGCAGTCTGTCGCTGAAGCTGCTCCTCTGTCTGGAGATGACACTGTTTACTGGATGTTTAGCTTCATCCTAATGCTCCTCGACAAATTGTCTTGCTTGAACATTTAAGGTTATCCAACAGTGTTAACGTTACCAGTGTACAATCAGACAGAAAGTCTAAAATGAAATCATGAAAACGAACATACTCTCTCACACTGTGATGTTATGCAACAAGAACACCATGTCAGTATGTTAATACTGGGAGAGCAACATTAGTTACATTTATCTAACATTGCGTTCAATTACCATTTAGCTAGCAAGTTGTTAAATTATACACTTACAAATATTATTCTGACTTAACATAGTAATTTAATTGAAAGCTTGAAATCTTATGAATGCACTTTACAACTCTACCAAGAAAATTAAATACCACTCCCCGATTTGCTGGATAAGGTTACACTAAACATTAGCCTAATGTTACATTATGTATGTAAAGTATCACTCTTTAATTTAATATTGTTTTTTATCAGTATGCTGCTGTTGGAGTACTGTATGTGCATTTCCCCTTGGGGATTAATAAAGTATCTATCTATCTAAGTATGTGATTCCACAAGGCAATGTTACTTAAACTGAATTAACTGAAACTCATGATAAAGTTACAGATAACAAAGGTGGTATGTCCATTTAACTTATTGTAGCCATCTTTAAGTAACAATAAGTAAAGTTAAATAGGCTCAACCATAATGATTTTGTGTAACTTTACAACAAAATAAAATTACAACTACCAGCTCATTTGCTGGGCAAGAACAATTGAAAAAAAATGCTTCACCACATTTCACACGCTAACTCCACCGCAGACTCTTCATGAAATGCAAAAAATACTGTAAGATACTGTTATTAAATCACATGACCCCTGTAATTCATATGACACATGTATTGATTCTTAATAATGGTAAAATTCTGTATTTAAAGATATCCTGATTATACTGCTGCAATTTGTCTGTAAATTAACTGCAATTTGTAACAGTGTGTGTTTGAGAACTGTGAAGACACTGTAGCCCTCAATTGACTGAGTTCAGGAAGTCAATTCTTGAACTTTCTCAATTCATTTCTGGGCTGGGGAGGGCCAAAAGCCTGGAAACAGGCCAGGGCAGGACTCTAGTCTGTCACCAGGCCCACTCCCACTCACATACACACATAAACCCACACACCCCATATTCGCACATAATGACGCGTTACAAGGGCCAATTAAAATAACCTAAATAAATCAATAAATCCCTTTTGTAATTCCTTCTGTGCCTGAGCATATCTGGCAGTAGCAATTTTCATGAACTATGACTTGCAAAGCTGTTCAGTTGTGCCAAATGTTAGGGAAAAACAGAAGTGAATGGCAAACTTTATTACAGCCATTGACCATTATGGGTATCAGGTGAATGTGGCAATCAGGATGACCAGATTTTCAAAGTCCCAAACCGAGACACTTGTGTAGCATGTATGGCACACAAAAAGCCCCTCCTTATTTGTTTAATGGCTGCTTTGTCTAATTGTGATCAGAAAGGGTTCAAGGCACAGGAAAAAAACACTTTCACAAATGAACGCATAGGAGCCCATACAGTACGTACATGAAGTGTAACCAAGTAAATGACAGTGCTGTCTGTTTTTGTCCGCTTCTTTGTCGCCCACGTGGAGCTGTTCAAATTCAACAGAAGTTCTTAATGAGGCTTTTCCCGTTGGAGTTTTGACCGCGTTATTACTGATGTATTACATGGGGAGGGCATGGGGTTTTGTGCCCCCTGAAGTTTCGTAAATATATTCTACACATGTGAGGATGCTTGTGTCAGTAGAGCAATATTTTACTAGTTGGGGCATCCTGTTAAAACTGGGACATTTTGATATTCTTCGTTTATTTATTAGGGCGCATAGTCTAAAATCGGAACTGCCGCACTCACCGGGTCATCTGGTCACCATAGTAAAACACTGTTAGTAAAAGGGTGAAATATTATAAACTGCAGGTAATGGAGCTGTGAGGCTGGTTTAGTGTAACGTATACTGCGTAAACATCTATTAACTCTGTGCACAGCGGCTTGCAAGCCACAGGGTACTACATTCATATCTAGATAGATAGATACTTTATTTATCCCAAGGGGAAATTCACATACTCCAGTAGCAGCATACTGATACAAAAAACAATATTTAATTAAAGAGTAATAAAAATGCAGGAAAAAACAGACAATAACTTTGAATAATGTTAATGTTTACCCCCCCGGGTGGAATTGAAACGTTAACATTATTAACATTATCTAGGTAACCTTTTGTCTGCCGTGCTTAGATTTTATCATTTTTACGTTTAAAAAACTCCTTTGGCTTACCTGTTACAACTTAGAGCATACAGAGGAGTAAGATACTGCAGCACTGGTCCTCTCCAGTTTACGCTCAAGTAGCTGGGAAGAATTGATAAAGTGTTCCTCGCGCGCGCCGACCTCGGCTAGCCAATTGAGGAGTGCCGTCCCGCGCGCGTGCGCAGAAGTAGCCAGTGACAGCGACCTGCCCACGCAATTTGCGGCAATGGGAGGTGAAAAAAGAGGAAAATACAGTATACAGTACAAAATATACAAGTAGGTGGAAGCGCTGTCGAGGTAAAATTAAAACAGTAAACTAATTCGTATTTGAAGCCGCACATATTTGAAGCCGTTTTTGCTGTTTCAGGTTAGACGAGCTCTTAAAAATTCGCCAATGCTTTTTTTTTTATCAATGGGAGATTCTGAACATTTAAAACTGTGTACAGTGCGATCCGTTCAGGATATATCGACGGAAATCGAACTGTCTCAACACATCTCTTTCAAGAATAAGTGAGTCTCGTTGCAACAAAACTGGTCCATGGGGAACCTAGTTGTTTCATGTGGATGAACGGACAGGCAGACAGACATGGGTTATCGCAATAGGAAGTTCGGGCATTATATGGAAATGCACCAAAAAAGGGTGCATACATAATTGCACAATGCATCCCTCAGTTTTCTATCATGTAGCACAATATACTTTCATTTGAAGAACACATTTTCTAGGTACCTGCGGTGGGTTGGCACCCTGCCCGGGATTGGTTCCTGCCTTGTGCCCTGTGTTGGCTGGGATTGGCTCCAGCAGACCCCCGTGACCCTGTGTTCGGATTCAGCGGGTTGGAAAATGGATGGATTTTCTAGGTACAACAGTGCCACAGGATCGGCCATTATACATTGGTTACAAAGTGGTGTCATGACAAATCTTGACATAAGCAGCTATGAACTTTTAGCGATTTGTTGAATAGGCACAGAATTTGGCTTGTATGTCTTTTGTGAAATTCATAATTACCATATATCAAGTTGGAATCTTAAGCTCTGCTCCACCATGTCTGTTACCTGCAGCTTCCCAGACTCCTCTTGTCAGTATATCAATATATTTTCAAGACTCTTGCCATCATGGTTTGCATTCCACCAGACAACAAAAGGAGAGCCAGGGGATGTGCTTAGAGCAGAGCCAAAGGCCACTCTTGATGGCTAGAGGCCTCAAAGTGACTTCTTTACATAAAGTAAGACAAAGAAGTAGGTCTGCACTATCGCAACTATAAGTCTGCCGTCCAAATCAGTGTAATGCATATTTCAAACAACCTATTCAAGCAATTAATCATGGTTTAAGTCATAATACATTTTATGGTGAATGTCAAACTAAAAAGTTTTTTATTTACGGAGATATGAATTTCATAATTGTGCTGGCATGTTAAGTGAATTACATTCAACTGTATCTTAAAGTACATTTTTATCATTTATATCTGACACAGACCTAATATATTCTGAGAAGTGTAAACAACAAAAAACACAAGTAATCAAGAGATTTATTGATCAGACGTAGAGCACTTAAGTATGTCATATGAAATCTGATGCAGATATATGCCGCTTCAGGGAGACCTGCATTTGAATACTTGATTTGGAATTGTCTGGAAATTAACACACCCCGACTAATCTTATGTAAGTTGACCTGCATTACATCTCTATGTTGAGAATTAAGATGGATTACAGTATGCCATTGAAAAGAAGGTGAAGAGGCAAACTTAATAAACATCTGGGGCAGCGGACATTCTGTTGATACAGCAGTGATAACAGTGCTCAAAGCAACCCCTTTGATCTTGTTTTCTATTTCTCTTCACCTTAGTAAAAAGACATGTGCCTGTATGTCTGTCTGTGGGTGTCTGTTGGTTTCTATGCCTCTGCTATCCAGAAGATGATGCATCACAAAAATTAACACTGGCTTTATGAATCTTGTACCAAAGGGTATGTAATTGCAGACATGGAAACAGGACAGGCACAATGCATTGGTCTGCATTGATTATTTAGATTTCAACCTTTCTTAGAAGGGTAACACTGCTGGTGACATCATATGCTGATGAATTAGGGTTAGGGTTAGGGTTAGGCAGTAGCCATCTAGATGCTGGTCGTCATGGTGGTCTATTAGGTCATTATGTTTTGTTGGCAATTTTTAGTCCTCTTATTTATGCCCTTTTTCTTAAGTTATTTGTCATTGTCATTTTGTTAGATTTTTACATTTATATTCATTATTGAAAATGTTTTCAGTTATTAAAAAATTGTTTTGTTTTCATCACCATTTTGTTTTTCCTGGGATACCCACATCTTGTGTCATCATCATCAAGACGTAACAGTGATTTCTATGGAGCACAGACCCGGAAATTATGTGGATGTTGTCATCGCTGCATTCGCTATAAGAAGTAGTACATCAGATGTGTTACTATCCGAATTTGCAGATATTTTAAGAAAACAACATTTCTGCATGTGTTAGTTATTGCTCGTTAGATTTTATTGTTCATGACTGTTACTTTCCAGTTACTTACAGTACTATGATTCTTGGGTTTTGATTGTGAATTGACGAATGACAGGACTGACATTAGGTTTGAACTATCTGTCCATTTTATGCTGCTTCTCCTGGTCATCCTCTTTAAACGCAGAAGCCTGACTTGGAGCAAGGCTATCACTTATCTGTCTGAAAAATTATTTTTTATTAATTAAGGATAGATATCTACACACTCATACTGGATTTGGATTGCTTGCAAAATGAATTTGAACAGTCAAACAAAAAGGTCACGTATCAGCCGGAAACTGGACTTGAGTCTGAACATAGCCCTGGAGTAGGTCGTATGGAAGATCAGTACTCTGACACAGTTGTAGTGCTGCTGCCTCATGGATCCAGTGCAAAGAGTTTGAGATGTATGCCCATTTATCTGTGTGGTGTGTGTACAGTCCCTTGTGACTGCATGAGTTGCCCTTCTACATCCCCAAAGACATGCAGGTTTGGTTAACTGACAATTCCAAATTAGCCTATTGTAGGTGTATGTGTAAGTGGCTCCTGAGATGCAATGGTGCCCTCTCCATACTTCCTGGTTTGCGCCCAGTACTGCCAGGAAGGCTGTGGTGCCTACATGACCCTGATTTGGATGAACTGGATTCAAGAATTTAATGTTATGTTACTTTGTGAGGAAGGATCTAAAACGACAGTCTTTGAGCTGCACATCCACTAGATGGTAAAGCACGTAAATAATTTAAATTGTTAAGAGATAAGATGCTCCTTTTAAAATATTAATTATATTGATTGCATTACCATGTGCATATATGCCTTTGCCCAACACTGCCCATAAGTAAATGAGATGACAACTGTTCCACGGCAGAGCTGTGCTCTCAGCTCAACACAAACGCTACTCAGTGTCTTTAAGTAGAAGCTGATGAATTTCTTTTGTCACTAGGCATATTATTAGACATAACAAGAGACCATACCAGCAGAAAGGGGAGTGAAATTTGCACCATTGGCTGTTTAAAAAAATCTTATTTATCATCCATCTATCTGTCCATCCGTCTGTCCATCCTTTTTCCTAAGTTGCTTATCTGGGGTGGGTCATGGTTCAGCCGAAGCCTAACCCAGCAGGTATTAGGTGCAAGGCAGGAGCAACCAAAACAAAATTAAGAAGAACCTTTTGCATTTTGTAATTTATATTAAATATTTGTATATTATTGTTTTGTTATATTCTATTATACTGTATTATATAATACATAAATGTATGTAATTAATCAAAATTGATAGCATGTAACAATTAAAACATGTAATTATAAAATGAATACATAAATCATGAAGTAAATACACACTGAATCACAAAATTAATGTAGAATCAACACGAAGGAATTAAAAAAAAAAGGCATAGTTTAAACGTCAGTTTAAACCAGAACTTTTATCAAAATACTACTTGGGCAAGTAACACCTGAATTTGAATGCCTTCCTAAAAGGAAAGTTAAAAAGAAGGCACTAAGAAAACAAGGCCTATGTATTAATTATCAAGTTGGCATAGCATATGAGGCCCATACCTGTCAAAGTAAAATTAAACGATCAAAATGACTGTTGACTTTGAATGCACTGCTAAAGACTGATTTAATTGAAGTCACAAGCATCTCTTAAATGGGCATTCATTAAAACTTGTGTTAAAACTCTGCAAATGCCATCTTCAATTATTCATCACCATCAACAGTTGAAAATTATATTATGCTGTGTCTGTGAACAGCAATCTCCGATCTATTGCCCAGCCCCTTCAGACAGTTTTGGACGTCTAAGTGATTTAATGCTTTTGTGGTTGGTAGAATGGTGTGCCGTGAGATTTTATTTTGGGTTACAAAAAGTGTGCCTCCACAGAAAAACGGTCAAAAAACACTGCCATACCAACATCTTTGTTCCTGTCACACTAAAAAAGATATCCGTAGGTGCCGTCTTGCTTAATAACTGACACTGTGCATTACTTGGATGGTCATTTTTGCTTTCTTTGAATAAATTAGCGAAAATACTGCAAACTGGAATAATGGGTAGGGATAATCATTACACTTCTATTTCATAGAATTTTGTCATTATAGTAGGGCAGTTAGTACTGTAAGCTGGCTGGCAGACTGGCAAGTTAAATACAGAGGTACTAGAGACTTATTTTGGTTTTAGTGCTACTCAAAGATAACTTTTTTAGGTCTTATGTGATATGACATTGAATTGCTCTTCTTATAGAAACAGGAAATGAAAAAAGAGCATAATTTTTACCTTTGTAACTTTTCTCTAGCATTGCACCAGAACTTCCGTAAACCCCCTTCCCCTTTCCTCCCATGCCCCTGCACCTATGTCAGTATACATAAATCAAGAAAACGAACACCAGTGCCACATATTGACATGTGGTGTATCATTATGAACTGTGTTATACGAAATGTTAAACATTTCGATGAAAATATTATTTCATAAAATTTTTAAAGCTAGTATATAATTAAGGTACTGGATGGGTATGTAATTCTTTAGGTACACACTTAACTTTTTTGTATTATTGTTTTGTAATGTTAAAAAAAATACAAGAAAATGCCGCCCTGACCAAAGCATTGCTTGAGGCGTTTGCCTCATTGCCACCCCAGGATGCGACAGTATTTTTTAATGTGTTAAACAGGCCACATTAATCACAACTTAACATGTTAACTTTCCCAGGGCTAATGTGTATATGTAATGCAAAGGTGACTGACTGACTCCCTCATTAACAAAAACACTAGTTCCCATTTATTTAAAAAGCTGATATTTGGCACAATGGTACATCAAAGGCACTAGGCTTCAGCTAATAAAGGACATTTTGATATTAAAAATATTTAGGAGTAAAGCCCCGACAATAGAAAAACTAAATACCCCTAAATCTCAAAAATGCCTTGACAGGTTTGATTTAAATTTGGCAACATTATAGAAAAAAATAAAATTAGCTGACTTGTGTTTTTTTATTTGTTGATGTTTATTAATACTAGGGGGCTCTGCCCCCTGCTCGCTTCGCTTGCCAACCCCTGTGTTTGGTTAATCCATCCATTATCCAACTTGCTGGAGCCAATCCCAGCCAAAACAGGGCACAAAGCAGGAAACAAACCCCGGGCAGGGCGTGCACACACACACACACACACACACACACACACTAGGGACAGTTTAGAATCGCCAATCCACCCAACCTGCATGTCTTTGGACTGTGGGAAGAAGCACCTGGAGGAAAGCCACGCAGACACGGGGAGAACATAAAACTCCACGCAGGGAGGACCCGGGAAGCAAACCCAGGTCTCCTAACTGCAAGGCAGCAGCGCTACCCACTGCGCCACCATGCCGCTGTTTGGTTAATTGGATATACAATTTTAAAAGCTTTTTTTTTTCTTTGGAATTGTTTCAATTTCATTAGTTGCACTTTTACTTTAAAGGTTTATTAAAAACAATATTTGGAATTACCTTTTCTTCAAAATCGTATAGAATTTTGAATCCGTTTTTGGAGACACATTGTGACAAAACAACGTATAATCGCCCGTGAGTGAATATTGTTTCTGTTTCTTTAATAAATAATCCAACTTTTTCTAATGGTTGTCTCTGCGATTTGTTAATTGTCATAGCAAAAGCTATTCTCACAGTAAACTGTAAACATTTTAATACGAATGGCATATCATGATCTCCTTTGGTGTCTAATGTTATTCGTGGAATATATACATCACCTTTCTTGTCGCCTGTTATAATTTTTCTCTGCGCTGCTCTTTCTTCTTTGCATTGTTTCATCTACAACATATTGTCCTTATACGCTTTATATGTGCTGAGAGCACATGATCTGTGCGTGCTACGGATTTACAATTTAAAAAGATTGTTATTTTCATGGGAATTGTTACATATGCATTATTTTCACTTTTACGTTAAAAACTTTTGTAAAAACAATACTTGTCCTTTATTTCCGGCCCCGTGCATGGTTACATCCCTTTCTTGCAAGACGTATAATGCTCCTCGCGTTTTGGGCGGTCGGCTGAACACATGCTAAGCATCGGATCATCAGCTGTCTTTCTGCTGCTGGCGAGCTGCCTGTTCTGCTTGCCGCATGTCGTTGTTTTAAGAGCTGGGAGCACATGATGAGTGTGTGCGAAAAGCAATCCAACAACTGCTTGGTTAGATGTCTGTGGACTTGTTTTAAATGATGGCTCACTGCCTCACAACCTCCCGTGATACTGTAAAAACAATAATTGTGCTTTATTTCCAGCCCCGGGCGTGGTTAAATCTCTTTCTTGCAGGACGTATAACACTACTCCCGTTTTGAAGGGGGGGGGGGGCAGCTGCTGCCGCATCTATATCCCCGCGAGACGCTCCGTGGCCATTCTCTTTCATCTCGCGGGTCTTTTACTTGTCTTCCATGATGATCATGTATCGTCTCCTAGTCATTCCATCCCACAGGATTTTCTTTTATAATAGAGAGATAATGCTAATTTACATGGTCTATGCTGCTCTAAAAGTGTGCTTTTTGCAAATGAAGGATGAAGCAGATGTGATTGGCGCGCCACATGAATATCGCCAGTAACCAATAGCGTGGAGGGGTGACTGAAGATGGGACGGTGTCCTAGACAGGAGAAAAGAGACATGATCATTTTGTGAAATGGAAAGAAAAAGTTTGGCAAAGCTCAAGGAAGATGTCATGATAATGTGGGATTTGAAAAACACATTTTTAACTTGGCTAATTAATTAGTAGTTTTGCCTTTGGCAATACTGGTAATTAATCCAGTAATTTTGCAAGGCTCTTACTTTATTTATCTTACTTTTCTTTGTTGCAGCAAGCAGATCTTTGACCTTTAAACTTATATCAAGGTAACTGAAGCACACTCGTTTTAAGAAACAGAATAATTCAATTTATTAATAAACACAAGGATTGCAGAAGTATGATAACTGCATATATATATTGCCATATAAGACTGGACACAGACAAACCAGACAGACAAACGTAAAACATGTAGGCTGTTTACTGGTATTTAGAGTTGTACTTTATCTTGGCACAGATAAATAGCTTTATGATACCAAGTTTTTATAGATGATGGCCGATGTGTGGAGCTGTTGCTTTGTTGTTAGTCTAAATTCAAGTGAAGCATTCTTTATATATTGGAGTGCTACATGATCCTTGTCAATGCTGTGCTGCTGCTTCCTCAGCTTTCCACTGTTAGGCCCTTTGCTGTGCTGTCTGCAACTTAGGGGAACGCATTACTCTTTCTGACATAATAGTTTAGGTCCTTAAGTTTTCTTCATGAAGGATGTCTGCTTCTCAGCCTTCCGACTGGCTCACTGTTTAGCTTGGCAAACTGCATTGCAGCTCTCATGTTCACAGAGAGAAGAGTTTGTTGGATTCAGCTCCCTAAGGAACTTAACTTCTTAGATTTCAGAAGAGAGAGAGATGGGGAGAATGCGCTAATAGTGTGTTGCCGCACCTACCACATGCCGAACAACCTGGAGTGGGACCCAAGTGCAGTGAGTGACACCTCATCACCACACTGGAACAGAGAGAGTTTTTTTTACAATGGCTGGAGTGCCAATCCTGCCACTGACCCCCAAGTTTTCTCTGTAAGCTGGAGGACCTGCTTGCAGGGCTGGATGTAGACTAACGTCATACGCAGGACAAAGTAATTGCAGGTTATGGGCCCTGCTCAACGGCCCAACAGAGTAGATAGATAGATAGATAGAAGTAGAGTCTCTTCTAGCATTTACGGGATTTGAACATGCAACCTTCCGAGTACCGGCACAGATCCCTAGCCTCAGAGTCACCACTCCACCACACTCAGAAAGTCATTTTGTATATTTCCCCCTCCCCGAGACAATCCCTGAATTTCTCTTAATTTGCCATTATCTCCTCTCTTCATTCTTCTTCCTACTACTTTGAGAGATGGGGTGCTTGTGATTTTAAAGGAAGGTTGAACCTTCTCCTGATTGAATTTAAGTAATTTCCAGTTACAAAATCAGTGTCTTCTAATAGGTGAGGTCTTCTGCCTGTGTTAGTCGTCATCCCTTGAATTATAGGTCTTTGTCCTTGCTTTGGCCCATTTCACGCCTTCAGGCTCAAAAGGTCTGCAGAGGGGCCTCTGAAGAGATGTCAATGCAGTTCTGGTTTACACTAAAGACCAGGCAGGTCCTGGTACAAGCTGGAGTTCAGTCACTTAATTTGGAATGCAAGTGGGGAAAAATTTCTGTTAAATCTGCTTTCATAACAGGTCATGAAAGCCTAGCAGATTGGGCAATGCCCACTTTATCCCACAGCTCAATGGTAGGCAAGAACTGTTTTTGGCTGTTGACCATCATCACTCTTGCAAGTGTATCGGCTCTCATCGTAGTTATCCGTTCCGCTACATCAAACTCCACCCCCCGGTCACAGTGCTGAAAACCAAACATCCTCCCTCCCCATGTTCTGATTGCAGTGCTGTAAACTCCAAGGGAGAACTGTCAGTCTTAGGTAGCGAGTGCATGAATTTCTAATGGGACAAATGTTCTGCGCTCCTCGCTGTTCATGTTAATACATCGGTGTAACATGTAGAGTACTGGCGCTTATGTACAGCATATCCACTTCAAGCACTACTTTGCATAAACATTCACATATCTACAGACCACATACCACTGATGAAACACACAAAATGAAATATTGTACTTGAGTATAACAGTACAAAGAAATGAAAATCATAAACACCTAATAATATTAATAATAATATACTGTATACTCAGATTTCACATTTTTCTTACTGATTACCTGTTTCATATCAAAAGAATAAAAGTGTGTTTTGCAAATACCACCAAAAAAGCCAAGTCACTAGGAAAAGCAGGAATGGATCTAATGCAGGAATGTTTTACTTCTGGACAATTGTGCATAGCATATTCGGGAGTGACCCAATATTATTATCATTACTTATTATTTGACTGATATCTTTATCCAAGGTGACTTACAATATATGATATACAATTGGTTACATTTATTTTGTTTTTTTAGAGAGAGCACAGGCAGCTGTAGTGACTTTCACTTCGTCACATAGTGTCACTAGCAGGATTTGAATCAACAACCTCAGGGTTTGAAGTCCAAACCCCTACACCACACTGCCTGCCACTAATACCTTGTTAAAAAATACAAATAATGTATACCATAAATAAAGCACAGACTGCTATCTTATCGTGGTGGAGGGGTTTGCGTGTCCCAATGATCCTAGGAGCTCTGTTGTCCGGGGCTTTATGCCCCTGGTAGAGCCACCCAAGGCAAACTGGTCCTAGGTGAGGGATGAGACAAAGAGCGGTTCAACAAACCTTCTATGATTAATGAAAACTTTGGATGGCATTTTCCCTTGCCCGGACGCAGGTCACCAGGGCCCCCCTCTGGAGCCAGGCCTGGAGGTGGGGCTCGATGGCGAGCACCTGGTGGCCGGGCCTGCACCCATGGGGCTCAGCCGGCCACAGCCCGAAGAGGCAACGTAGGTCCCTCTTCCCATGGGCTCACCACCTATGGGAGGGGCCAAAGAGGTTGGGTGCAGTGTGAGTTGGGAGGTGGCCGAAGGCGGGGACCTTGGCGGCCCAATCCTCGGCTATAGAAGCTGGCTTTTGGGATGTGGAATGTCACCTCACTGAAGGGGTTAGGAGCCTGAGCTAGTGTGCGAGGTTGAGAGGTTCCGGCTAGATATAGTCGGGCTCACCTCGACGCACAGCTTGGAGTCGGGACCGAATCTCCTTGAGAGGGGCTGGACTCTGTACCACTCTGGAGTTGCCCCTGGTGAGAGGCGCCGAGCGGGTGTGGGCATACTTATTACTCCCCGACTTGGAGCCTGTTCATTGGGGTTTACCCCGGTGGACGAGAGGGTAGCCTCCCTCCGCCTTCAGGTGGGGGGACGGGTTCTAACTGTTGTTTGTGCGTATGCGCTGAACAGCAGTTCGGAGTACCCACCTTTTTGGAGTCCCTGGAGGGGGTGCTAGAGGGCATACCTTCTGGGGACTCCCTCGTTCTGCTGGGAGACTTCAGTGCT
This sequence comes from Erpetoichthys calabaricus, assembly GCF_900747795.2. NCBI lineage: Eukaryota > Metazoa > Chordata > Cladistia > Polypteriformes > Polypteridae > Erpetoichthys > Erpetoichthys calabaricus. The sequence goes on along the minus strand of NC_041403.2, from coordinate 95,001,405 downwards.
CACGTGGGCAATGACAGTGAGACCTGGAAGGACGTGATTGGGAGGAATGGCGCCCCGATCTAAACCCGAGCGGTGCTTTGTTATTGGACTTCTGTGCTCATCACGGATTGTCCATAATGAACACCATGTTCAAGCATAGGGGTGTTAATATGTGCACTTGGCACCAGGACATCCTAGGCCTCAGTTCGATGATCGACTTTGTGGTCGTGTTGTCAGACCTGCGGCCACATGTCTTGGACACTTGGGTGAAGAGAGGGGCGGAGCTGTCAACTGATCACCACCTGGTGGTGAGTTGGCTTTGATGGTGGGAGAGGATACCGGTCAGGCCTGGTACACCCAAATGTGCTGTGAGGGTCTGCTGGGAACGTCTGGCAGAGTCCCCTGTCAGAAGTAGCTTCAACTCCCAACTCCAGCAGAACTTCGACCACATCCCGAGGGAGGTGGGGGAGATTGAGTCCGAATTGGCCATGTTCCATGCCTCTATTGTTGAGGCGACTGACCAGAGCTGTGGCCGTAAGGTGGTCGGTGCCTGTCGTGGCGGCAATCCCCGAACCCGTTGGTGGACACCGGCGGTGAGGAATGCCGTCTAGCTGAAGAAGGAGTCCTACAGGACCCTTTTGTCCTGTGGGACTCTGGAGGCAGCTAATAGGTACCGGCAGGCCAAGCGGAATGTGGCTTTGGTGGTTGCTGAGGCAAAAACTCAGGCGTGGGAGGAGTTTGGGGAGGCCATGGAGAATGACTTTTGGACGGCTTCGAGGAGATTCTGGTCCACCGTCCGGCGTCTCAGGAGGGGGAAGCAGTGCAGTGTCAACACTGTATATGGTGGGGATGGGGCGCTGCTGACCTGGACTCGGGACGTTGTGGGTCGGTGGGGGGAGTACTTCAAAGACCTCCTCAATCCCACTAACATGCCTTCCAATGAGGAAGCAGAGCCTGTGGACTTGGAGGTGGGCTCCCCCATCTCTGGGACTGAGGTCACCAAGGTGGTCAAAAAACTCCTTGGTGGCAGGGCTCTGGGGGTGGATGAGATACGCCCGGAGTTCCTCAAGGCTCTGGATGTTGTAGGACTGTCTTGGTTGACATGCCTCTGCAACATCGCATGGACATCAGGGACAGTGCCTCTGGATTGGCAGACAGGGGTGGTGGTCCCCCTCTTTAAGAAGGGGGACCGGAGGGTGTGTTCCAACTACAGAGGGATCACACTCCTCAGCCTCCCTGGAAAAGTCTGTTTGGGGGTCCTGGAGAGGAGGGTCCGTCCTGGTCGCGGAACAGTGGACCAGCTCTACCCCTTAGCAGGGTCCTGGAGGGTGAATGGGAGTTTGCCCAACCAGTCTACATGTGTTTTGTGGACTTGGAAAAGGCGTTCGACCGTGTCCCTCTGGGAATCCTGTGGGGGGTGCTCCGGGAGTATGGGGTACCGGACCCCCTGATAAGCCGCTGCAGTAAAGGCCTGGCAGAGCATTAAAAAGGAGGAAACCCAGCATCTGGTGATGTCCATGAGTTCAAGACTTCAGGCTATCATTGCCAGCAAAGGGTTTTCAACCAAGTATTAGAAATGAACATTTTATTTCCAGTTATTTAATTTGTCCAATTACTTTTGAGCCCCTGAGATGAAGGGATTGTGTTAAACAAATGCTTTAGTTGCCTCACATTTTTATGCAATCGTTTTGTTCACCCCACTGAATTAAAGCTGAAAGTCTGCACTTCAACTGCATCTGAGTTGTTTCATTTAAAATTCATTTTGGTAATGTACAGAACCAAAATTAGAAAAAAGTTGTCTTTGTCCAAATATTTATAGACCTAACTGTATTATTGCATTGTATTTGATGTTTAAATTCTGCATTTGCATTCTGTATTGATATTTAAATTCTGCATTTCTTGAATTTATAACTCTCCAAATGACAAGATAGTTTGTAAGTTGTTTTTCCTATGATTTTACTCTTAACCAGCTTTAATAATTTTACTGCACTAACAGTATTATTCTCTAAAAATCTTACATTTTTAAGTTCATTATATGGACATTTAATGTTGAATCCCGTTTTCCTATATCGCCATTTGTATCAGATTCGTTTCCTGATGATTTTCAAACCTGCGCAATATTAATACAGTATACTCAAAACGTTCCTGAAAAACCCGTTTTAGTCAAGCAGATACATGTCTTCTTCTGCCATCTGCTGGAAAATCTGTGCACTACAGGCAAAAGACGGTATTTAAATGCTAATTTGAAAATGGGTCGCCTCGAGGTGGAGACGCAAATACTTTTTTGGGGAAATCTTTGCTCCATTTGAAAAGGTGACAGGTAGAATCATATTTATATTATTACTGATATTTCAAGATAAAGGTTTAGTGGCTTGAAACAACTTATAACTGTGTATTATTTTATACCAGAATTTATAGTAAAATCGTTTTGAAAATATGTGTCACTAATATGATACTGCATACCTATAAGTTAGTTACGCATAAATCCCTCAATTGCTATTTTTATTGCATTTCATTCTGCAATATGCATTGTAATTGTAACAATGCAAAATACATTTTGATAATTAAATTACTAATTGAAATGTCTCTTTTAAATATATATAGAGAGGAAACTGAAACATGTATATGAATTTTCTATATATATGTAACCTGTTTATGATAATCAGTTGAATATTACAGTGGCTCACTTGCTAATATTTTTCTCATCGATTTTGAATAATTGGGCGGCACGGTAGCGCTGCTGCCTCGCAGTTAGGAGACCCGGGTTCGCTTCCTGGGTCTACCCTGCGTGGAGTTTGCATGTTCTCCCCGTGTCTGCGTGGGTTTCCTCTGGGCGCTCTGGTTTCCTCCTATAGTCCAAAGACATGCAGGTTAGGTAGATTGGCAATTCTAAATTGGCCCTAGTGTGTGTTTGTGTGTGTCCTGCGGTGGGTTGGCACCCTGCCTGGGATTGGTTCCCTGTGTTGGCTGGGATTGGCTCCAGCGGACCCCCGTGACCCTGTGTTCGGATTCAGCGGGTTGGAAAATGGATGGATGGATGGATTTTCAATAATTTGTATTTTTTAAAAATCATTTTTTAAATCTGTATACTATATTTACTAATTCACAGAACAAATTCAGAGTATACAATAATTTGATTTTGGTGTATAATTTTAGATGGCAAAAAGTACAGCATTGAAGGTGTCTTGCACTTGATTGTAGATGGCAATTCAAGTGACATGGAACAGTTAGGGGAAAATGAGGATCATGATAATGATAATGATGGGGAATGGACTCCTAATGCAGTGCTTGCTGAGGGAAGCTCAACTAGTAGTGATGAGGAAGACGTGCAGGGTGAAAATGTAGACTAGACAAGCACAGAAGTCGAGGGCCCAAAAACACCAAAGGAGTCTACAAAGGGCAAAGTCAAAAGGAAAGAGTACAGACAGAGAAAGCGGACACTGAGGGTTATGAATATGTTGATGAAGCCTCAGAATATAGGTCGAACTGGACACCATACATGCATTTCAAGCATTTTGTTACTGATGAAATACTATGTGAAATTGTGGAACAAACAAACTTGTACAGTGTACAGAAACTGGGAAAATTAGTAGAGACAACTGTTAAAGAAATACTGGGTTCCCAGATTAGCCATTGTTGAGAAGTGCAACAGATTCATGGGAAGAGTTGACCTCCTTGATATCCGTTTGCACTTTACAAGTTCATATTCAAATCCTGGAGGTGACATCAATGCATGTATCTTCTACAGAAGACACCAGAAGAGACTCGAGCCTTCAAAGAAACCCAAGGTTCTGCACAGGTTTCTAGCTTCTGTTGGCACCTTTTTCAAAAGTCCAGGAAAGGCCAAGATCAAGTGTGGCAAACCAGTGACTCCTGCAGAACCAGAAGCAACCCCAACGTGCAAAAGGCCAACTTGCAGTGTGGGATGGCATTGATCCCAACATGGGAAACCCAACAGAAATGCAAGCACTTCACAGGAAATTACTGCTCATATGTCAACTGTGGGAAATGCAAAGTCCATCTATGCTTGAACAAGGACAGAAAATTTTCTTTAACCACTACATAAAATAAAAAGAAGTTTCTAAAAATTTCCCTTAAAAAATAACCAAGCCATGTGAAATGTTCCAAATGTTGTCCAAAATGCATGCTTTTGTTTCTTAAAAAAGACAAGTTGTAATCAATAATTTCCCATAAGTGCCCAGTGAATAAAAAATGATACAAAAAAATATCATATATGCAAATTATTTCATTTAATTTTATTCATTTACTAGCAAAATACCAGCGCTTCACAGCAGAGAAGTAGTGTGTTAAAGAGGTTATGTAAACATATATATACATAAACATATATACTGTACATATATACACATATCTACATATACACATATCTACATATATATATATATACATATACATATCCACATATATATACATATATATATATACACATATCAACATATACAGTAATCCCTCCTCCATCGCGGGGGTTGCGTTCCAGAGCCACCCACGAAATAAGAAAATCCGCGAAGTAGAAACCATATGTTTATATGGTTATTTTTATATTGTCATGCTTGGGTCACAGATTTGCGCAGAAACACAGGAGGTTGTAGAGAGACAGGAATGTTATTCAAACACTGCAAACAAACATTTGTCTCTTTTTCAAAAGTTTAAACTGTGCTCCATGACAAGACAGAGATGACAGTTCTGTCTCACAATTAAAAGAATGCAAACATATCTTCCTCTTCAAAGGAGTGAAGCAAACAAATCAATAGGGCTGTTTGGCTTTTAAGTATGCGAAGCACCGCGGCACAAAGCTGTTGAAGGCGGCAGCTCACAGCCCCTCCCCTATTTTTTGTTTGTTTATTACGATTATAGTTATTTATTGATTCCCTTCTTTAGCTGACTGCCTGCTCATATAAGGCGCTCTGCTATTTTTTTGTGAAGCAGCCTTAACACAGCTTTTTCCACTGTTTTATAAACGAATGCCATCTAAGGTTTTCCTTTTTCCTTGCTTCGCCAAGGAAGGAGCCTTTTTATTTAATCCACGAGTTCTTCGCTTTTTTTTTTTTATCTTTTTTTACGATTATTATAGTTCTGTTTGTATACCACGTGTCAGTTCAGCACTCCGGTTGTAATATGACAAAGCCGTGCAAGCTTACTGTTAAGAATGCAACGTATAGTTGTACAGGAGAAAAGCAATCTTGCCTCAAATCAATGGCAACCTTTTGTAGATCTATGAACTTAATTTAAACTTTAGGTTTACACGGTGCTTTGTTTCCGAAGTACCTGCACTCATGAATATGTCTGTATGCGTCAGTCACTCAAATCCCCGCGCTTTGCACCGGCGAAGTACTGCTTTTAAATTTTTATTAAGAAGAAAAGAAAACCTTTTTAAATTGAGGGAAAATATACCAATAACAATTTGTTAAGGATCTGTTTTTTTGTGAAGCTGCCTTCACACAGCCTCTCCGCTGTTTTATAAACGAACGCCATATAAGAACTTCCTTTTTCGTTGCTTCGCCAACGGAAGCAGCCTTTTTATTTAATCCACGGGTTGTCCGCTGTTTTTTTGTTCGTTTATTACGATTGTTATAGTTCTGTTTGTACAGTAATCCCTCTGTCAGGAGCAGACAAAGAGAGAGAGAGAGAGACAGTTTGTTTTTCAAGCACAAATCAATACGTGCCCTTCGAGCTTTTAAGTATGCGAAGCACCGAGCAGCATGTCGTTTCAGGAAGCAGCTGCACAAAAGATAGCAACGTGAAGATAATCTTTCAGCATTTTTAGACGAGCGTCCGTATCGTGTAGGTGTGCGAACAGCCCCCCTGCTCAATCCCCCTACGTCAGGATCAGAGAAACTCAGCGCAAGAGAAAGAGAAAAGTAAGCTGGGTAGCTTCTCAGCCATCTGCCAATAGCGTCCCTTGTATGAAATCAACTGGGCAAACCAACTGAGGAAGCATGTACCAGAAATTAAAAGACCCATTGTCCGCAGAAACCCGCGAAGCAGCGAAAAATCCGCGATATATATTTAAATATTTGTAATATGACCAAGCTTTGCAAGCACACTCTTGAGAATGCAACGTATAGTTGTACAGGAGAAAAGCAATCTTGCCTCAAATCAATGGCAACCTTTTGTAGGTCTATGAACTTAATTAAACTTTAGGTTTACACGGTGCTTTGTTTCCGACGTGCTGCATTCAGTCAGTTCACGTGAGCCGCTGTCTTGTGTGATGTTGCGATGTCCACGGCTTTATTTAATGTTAGCTAAGACCCGGCACTTAAAAGTTTCTCGCTACAGCAATTTTTAATCCGTTACAAAGTCATCCAAAGTCTCGTTTATACCTCGTGTCTTCTCATTAAACTTGTATCTCGCGAATATGGTATTGCAAACGGCAGCGGGATCGTTTCTCATTAAACTTGTATCTCGTGAATATGGTATTGCAAACGGCAGCGGTAGCGTTTCTATAAACTTAATTTAAACTTACGTTTTACACCGTGCTTTGTTTCCGCAGTATCGAAGTGATCACTCGTGCTGCATTCAGTCAGTTCACGTGAGCCGCTCTCTTGTGCCTTCTCAATTGTGTAATGAATGTTTTCTTCAGCGCTCTTTGGGGCTCTTCCTTGTTTTCAGTTCACGTGATTACGTAGGAGGCGTGATGACACGATACGTGACTCCGCCTCCTCCATTACAGTATATGGACAAAAAAGAGGTTCCAGTTATGACCGTTACGCGTAGAATTTCGAAATGAAACCTGCCTAACTTTTGTAAGTAAGCTGTAAGGAATGAGCCTGCCAAATTTCAGCCTTCTATCTACACGGGAAGTTGGAGAATTAGTGATGAGTGAGTGAGTGAGTGAGGGCTTTGCCTTTTATTATATTAGTATAGATTTTGTGTAATGATTCAATAAACACTTTAGTTTCAAAAAATTTGAATTTTCTGGATATTATTTTATATGTCAGGCTTTAAAGGGTTATTAAATGATGTTGTTAGATAAACTAATTAAAACCTGATGGAGTTTACTACACAGATTTTTAAGGTCTAGCTGGATTTCATTGTTTAATAATTAAACTAAATTATGTACATTTATTTCTATTAAGCTTGCTTCCACTTATGAGACCAGTATCCACAATTCCAAATACAGTAAGAAAAAAAGCCAACAGTGTCACAGTGGATAGCACAGTCGTTTCATGGACCACCGAGTTCAAATCCTATGTGCGGCCCCCTGTACATTTTCTCTGTCTGTGGTGCGCTTTCCTCCTCAATAGATGTTCTGCTCAGGTTGACTGATGATTTTAAATTGGACCTGCGTTAATGAATGCCGCCTGGTCCAGGGCCGTTTCCTGCTTTGTGCCCAGATGAGCTGTGGCCTCTGACAACCCTCAATGGAATGAAACAAGTCTGAGGATGTTATGTTATTTTATAGACATATTTACAGGGTGGTTTTTAAGTCTAAACTGTCATATAATAATACACTCACCAGCCACTTTATTAGGTACACCTTGCTAGTACCGGGTGGAACCAACCCCCCCCCACCACCTTTGCATTCAGAACTGCCGTAATTCTTTGTGGCGTCAATTCAGCAAGGTGCTGGAAACATTCACTCAGGGATGTTGGTTTCTATTGACATGAGAGCATCACGCAGCTGCAGCAGATTTTTTAGCAGCACATCAATGATGCAAATCTCCCGTTCTACCACATCCCAAAGGTGTTCTTTTGGATTATGATCTAGTGACCTTGGAGGCCATATAGTCAACTTAATGTCATGTTCAAGAAACCAGTTTGAGATGATCTGAGCTTTGTAACATGGCATGTTATCCTGCTGCTACACTGTGGTCATAAAAGCATGGACATGTTCAGCAACAGTAATCAGTGTGTGCCAAGAAAATATCCCTGACATCATTACACCACCACCACCAGCCTGAGCCATTGCTATAAGGCACGATGGATCCATGCTTTCATATTGCTGACACCACATTCTGATCCTACCATCTGAATGTAGCAACAGACATCAAGACTCATCAGACCAGGCAACATTTTTCCAATCTTCTATTGTCCAGTTTTGGTGAATTGTAGCTTCAGTTGCCTGTTCTTAGCTGACAGGAGTGGCACCTAGTGTGGTCTCCTGCTGTTGTAGCCCATCTGCTTCAAGGCTTGATGCGTTATGCATGAAAATCCTAGTGGATCAGCAGTTTCTGAAAAACTCAGAGCAGCCCATCTGGTAACTATGCCACGTTCGAAGCCAATTAAATCACCTTTCTTCCCCATTCTGATGCTCAGTTTGAGTTCCAGCAGGTCATCTTGACAATGTCTACATGCCTAAATGCATTGAGTTGCTGCCATTTGATTGGCCGATTAGGTATTTGCGTTAACAAGCAGTTGAACAGGTGTACCTAATAAAGTGGCTGGTGAGTGTATATTCTTGATCAAACATGACATTTAAATCATTAAATCACTTAATAACTTTAAATCATAATAGTTCCTGCTCCTGCATTACAGCTCCATGAACCTGTCGAATTTAGTCTTTCTCTACGTGGTCTTCCCTTCAGTTGTACTTCCACATCCCAGAGTTCTGTACGTCTGGTTAACTGGTCCTATGTCAATGAGTGTGATGGACTGGGGTCTGGTCCTGGGCTAGTTCCTGCTTTGAATTAAGCAGGTTTACAAAATGGAAGGGTAGCATTCTTTTTGACTCCACCACACCTTGAGGTGGACTATTTCTGTTTGCAAAGCTTCTTGCCAAATACAAAGTTTGGATTTCAATAGCAATGCTGGTTATTGTAAAGAAGCAATGTTAGTTCACTTCACACAGCAAACACATGTTTAAACAAGAGACAAGTGGGCTGGGACATTATCAGACAATAATAAAATAAAATACAAAATAGAGGCCAAAACTAGGCAAGTATAGATCAAAATCTCAAAAACGGCTAATAATAAACCACTAAGAAAACAAAGGTTGCAGAAGTTTACATGTTACACTTGTGTTGTCAGACGCTTATCATTTCGGGGTCCCCACTTCCTGTAGATCCTGCAGATGACAAAACCAGCTTTCTACTGCCATCTAGTGGTAATGAGTTTCAGGAAAACCTATGATGTTTTCAGCAGCAAGTGGCATTTTACCTTCCCAGAAATGCGCATTTTTGTTAACAACAGGTTGATGCGCTGGGCAGCTCTTGTGAGCGCATGGCCCAAGTGGAAAGAGGGTTGTTTCAGCTCTAACAATTCTGAATGCTGGCAACAAGAAAACGGGTTCTGGCTTACCTTGGGGGAAAAAAAAAGTCACTCCCCGAGTTGTCACAACTGGCGACAATTCAGTACTGGTAGTGATGCTACTGCCATGCTGGAGGAGGCCTCAGGCAGACACAGGATAGACCTGGTGAAAAGGAAAAAAAAAAGGAACTACTGTATAACACTACAGAGGTCTGGTGAGGGCCTGGTCATTTGTAAGACTTGTATAAAAACAGGAGAGACACTAAAGGGTGCAGACATTAATGTCACACACACAAGAGACATACATGACATAGTTATCCTGGTAGCAGATATTTCAGTGTGTGGCCCAATGGCGTGCATGGGCTCCTCTTCCTCAGTCACCGACGGCCTTCAGTGAACTAGTGGCCACAAAAATGCAAAAATGGATGAATACACTGTGATCGATTTTGGGAAATGTAACTTTTAAAAGCAGCTTAGTTACATTACTCCTTACTTACACAAAAAGTAATTATTTAGTGTAAAATGAGAAGTCAAGCAAAATGACACATTTTATTGGCTAACTAGAAAGATTACAATATTCAAGCTTTCAAGGCATCTTGCCTGAAGAAGAGGCCTGAGTTGCCCCAAAAGCTTGCATATTGTAATTTTTTTAGTTAGCCAATAAAAGGGGTCATTTTGCTTGGCTTTTCACTACAGTCATAATGGCTAACACGGTACAACACCCTCCTTCTACTACTTATTGTAAATTGTAATGCACTACATACAGTGTGTTACTTTCATTTTACTTTTTCTTCTTTTGTATGAAAAACTAAATCTTAAGCCCATATATGAATCTTTATAAAAAACTAACCAGAATCACAGCCATGTTTAATTGTTTTCTTGTGTTTTTAAAATACATTCAGTTCTTCATGTGCTGAGAAATATATAGCATCCATTCCCTTTTTTCATCCCCAGCACGGGCCCACAATGATCCACAGTATAAACACTGGCTGCGGTGCCACCAGATCACACTGTTTCAATATATTTATATCACATATTAATGGATGAAAACTAAAGTGACATTTTTAATTAATTCTCTTTTCTGCTTGACTGTTCAATTGAGTCCAGCAAAAAGCTGATGCACAATCCCCCATGTTCCCTTTTTGCTTGAAACTGTGACAGTGTGGGTTGGCTCCATACTCCCACCTCAGCTTTGGGAGCCTCTTGAACCCACCACCGTCGATAGCCATGACCGGGATGAGCTTGCCAGATGAGGACAACAAAACACACCTATAGTAAGGGATAGGTGCAAAAAAAAAAAGGTGCTCAGTGCTTTTATGAAAATAGAATCCAAACAGATGGTGTTCAAAGGTGCAGTGTTCAATCTTCAATAAATAAATAATCCAATAAAAAAAAGGTGCTGTGAAAGTTAAAATCCGTTAAAAATGAGGTTAAAACGTAAGCAGAAAACCATCTTTTTGTCCAATGAGCCTTGCTGGCCCTTTAAAATTCAGAGTCCTCTTCGGTTTGCCCTCTCCGGACCTTGCAGCCCGAGGAGAAGTCCCCCAGCAGGAGCAGACAACCTTTTTCTTCTGGCCTGTGACCCCATTGCCAATCCTACGGCCACTGCGGGGAGCCGCCAAGCCCTACTCTACGCCCACCGCTGCCTTTCCAGGCTCCTCCCAGTGAAAGTGGGCTCTGTCCTCTCACCACTACCGAGTACGGTCTCCCCCCGGCGAGAGCTCACCCCTGAGCATAGTGGTCACTCCTGCTACTTGGACCCTCAACAGGAGTAACTCCACAGTGCTGGCCACACACTCGTCCACCTCTCATTGCGCCTGCTCTCTCTTGCCTGGTTTCCCCACATTTATTTCCAAGCCCTTGTCCTTTCTTTTCATTTCTCTTCCCCTTTTGCAATCCTGCGCTCCTCTTTTATACACTGAGGACAGTTACAGGTACGACTGCTTAATTGCCCTGGGATGATAACAAGACCATCAGACCGCCTGTACATGCCAGCAAGGCAGCAGATGGTTGGCTGACCGCCTTGCACCAAGCCGCAGACTAGCCGTCTTCTCAGACAATCGCTCACACCTGCTTCACTCCCCAGCACGAGTGTGTCCATTATTTAGCTAGTTTGAAACATGCCGACAGACACTCAGTGCTGCTGTGATGATCACTGACTCCCTCTCACCCTAAACTAGGCACATTAAATGTAACCTTCATTACATGCAGGAGTAAAAGAACTTTTGTTCAGTTTTTTTATTTGATTGTACACTACACATGTGCTTAACCTCTCCCTCACCAGGGGTTACCAGAAGGACAGAGCACACGTGTACAAGATGTTACCAAATAAATACAATACCTTCATGCAGTGTCGGGAGGCTTCAGTAGAAAAACAGTAACCCAGGTATTTTTACTACAATAACATAAGTACTGCATTAGATTAGGTTACTTGTTGCCTTAAAAAGATACCCGACTACGTAACGCATGTTATCTTTAAACCTTTTACCCCAAGTCTATGTTAACCTTTAAACCTGCTTAAATAATTTATAAAAGCTACTTTGAATCTGCAGCTTATACACAACATGTTCAGTCAGTAACACTGATTCAATGGCACTGACTCATGAAATTCTGCACCATTGTGTCTAGTGACTATACAGCAAGCGGCAACACTAGAAAAGCACAGGTAGCCTTGACCAACATGGCTACTGAGGAGCTGAGCTGGCGGAGGTTAGCATGTCTAGAGATGCTGCCCATGTATTGAGTTAATCGTGGGACTGAGACAGCAGTTAAGCAACAAGAGTACACGGACCGACTGAGAGCCGTGGGCTCCCACAACTTGAGCAACAATCTTATCTGCCATTTCAACAGTCAGTACAAATAGACTTGGCCTAAGTAATATGTCTGAGAGGCTGGACACTAGCAGCTCCAAAGCAACCAAAATCAGTTTAGACAATTAAGCCAGAAGTGGTGCTCACCAAGGGCTGCCAGCAGTGTAGCTTTATGGCTGTGGGTTGAACTCCATGCAGCTAACAGCCCTGTTGTACCTCAAGGGCAAGCATCAGGGGCAGTGACAAGACAGGGCCACTAGCTGCACCTCTCCAGTGCACAATGGACAACAGACAGCACTCTGCATGGTTGGCCATGAGAAAGGTGGAGGCAAAGGAATTGACAGCCCATGATTTGCTGAAGATCTCAGAGGGCAGGGAACAGAAGATTTTTTTTAAACCTACAGTTGTAATGAGATTGTGAAACCTTTGCTGTGTTCTACTTGAAGTGGGAAGTTGGAATTTTGAACTGGAATGCCCCCTTAAATTGGAAACTTGGGGGGTGGTCTGTCAAGTTTGAGTTTGTCCAACTTCAGAGCATGATGTCAATCCAAAATGATGATGTACACCACAAACTAACTTTAGTCAAGTTAGTATTATGTTATTAGCACCTCTATTAGTGTCTCATTAAATCAGTGGTACACACAGTACTGTTCAACTTCTATCTGTGGACATACAAAATACTACATAATGTGTTGCTATCAACTGCTTTTTACTGCGATGGAGCAAACACAGCATAAATGGAACGCAGCATATGCTGTTCTGTGATCAACACAATTGCCTTCTATTGGGGAATTGTGTGTTCTATGATGTGTATATTACTGAGCGCTACTGTACGTGTTGCAGCACAGACAGATAGGCATCAACTCCTAAAGGAAATTCCACTGAGATTCTTAAAGGGATGGATGCCATTAGAACACAGCTGTCAACCTGAGTCAAGTAAGAGAATCTATTATAGCACATTTACTTGAAGCTAAACTAAACTTACCAAAATATTGGCAATAGTGGGCAGGGCCTGTGTTGTCAATGTTATAATATGAATTTCAGATGGTCTATTTGAGGCTTTCAAAGGTCATTTTCAAGGTTTGCGTATATTCTTGGGTGTGCCATCACTGCTCAATTCTTCCTCTCAATTATCAAAACTCTTTGGAAATTTCCTTTAAGTTGTTCTTCAACAGATGTATGGCTGCCGTTTCTATTTCAGCTTGAGATTCTGGTCTAAACTTTGGATGTATTTCATTTTTGCTTTCAGCCTAAGGTACTGTTCAGACTTTCTGATTTTTTAGTCTAAGGCCAAATGTGTTGGGACAGCCTCTTAGCTGCAGGGTCTGTGTATTTATTTTATAGGCAGTAACAAATCCTCCACATAATTCTTTATAAATGTTAAGTACATTAATGGATAGTTCTAAAGAAGACAAAAATCATAAATATTTACTGAAATGATGAAAAATGAACACAAGATTAAGATGAATTTTTATGTTTAATGACATCAAAAACTGAACATTATTTACAAAAGAAGCACATACTGTAAGGAGCCCTGCTCGATAAAAAAGGGTGCTAATGCTATACAATAATGTAGTGTAGTCAATGTTTTTTTTTTGTCATTTTTTCCTTTATACACAAATACATAAATTTCACATCCTGAAAGTTAGTACACAGAAGTGCAGGTTCACATTTTTACACATTTCACAATTGATCTGCTTTTGAAGCACTCTGTCGCTCACACTAACACACTCACCCACTCATGCTCTGTCTCTCTCTTCAACGTTTCATCCTTTCACTTAAGCCTTTGCCCTGTGTACAGTACTCTGAGAAGCCTTGAAGTTTACTTTCTTGAACTGGTATTGTAGCTGGGGCATACAGAATTCCCTTTCGCCAGTTAACATTTGGACCTACAACTAAAGGGATTCTCTGCAATTTTTTTTTTAATGAAAATTATTTTTTAGCATTATTCAGACAATCTCATTCTCCTTGGTCACTGGCCCAAATCATGAAACATCTCTACCTACATAAGTTAAATGGAAAAAAGATACAGTGAGAAAATATTTTTGTTATCACATACAATAAGATTGTATTTATGCTGTATGTATGTAACGTGTACACGCATACACACACGTGTAGATAGATAGATAAGAAAGATATATTTATAGACCTATATCTATCTATAGTATACATTATATACAAGGGGTGTGTGGATGTGTGTGTGTGTACGTGTAAACACACACACACACAAGCACATATATATAAATAATCAACTTATTAATATGGTACATATTTTAATAATAAGGTTACTTTAGGTAACCTTCAAATGACATTATAACCATTATTCATGTCCACTCTGAACCATGATCCATACAGCACAGAGTAAAGCTAATCTCCTTTAAAGTACTCTGAACCATTTTCTGTATTCCACATCCCACTCTAGTAGTTCCATTTATAGGTGCAGGAAAAAGAAATTTCTTTACATTTCCCATGTAAACATATGCTACAGATTAAATGATCACATCTCCAGGGGATGTATATTTCAAACTCAACTAGTACAGAACATTTTAGGACATAATATTTTAACTGACAATAATTCAACAGAAATGTGAAATGTACCTCTCACTCACTCACTCATGGCAACGTAATGTTCTTTGTGTATATACTAAGAGCTCTGCTTTTAAATTAAAGCTCGTAAGCAGCTTTTTAAAGAAGATTACCATTCTGTTAACACAATGTCTAAGTTGATACAAAATAAAGAGTGGTGTTGTTATCACTGTCTGAATTGTCCACCTCTGTCAGCATTAACGTCTGCACAATTTACTTTAATTGGCTTCTGACAGAGAACCGTTCTTCACGTTTCCTTTTTTATATGGTACATATACTGCCATAAAAGTGCCAAAAATAGTAGTTACTTTAGCCATTTTCAGATTCTTGTCTGTAACACCCAAAAAAAAGTTTCTATAACGCTGATTTTAAAAAGAAGCCTCTTCTAGCAGGTAACATTGGAGGCATTGTTGTAGCTGATGAAGGGTTAAACAGAGATTTTTTCATTTAAGGCATTTACATTGCACTTTATAAAAAAAGACATTCATGAAGATATGATATTGGTTTGCTAAACAAAAAAGTCACTTTGCAGAAACATACTGAATATGTGTGAAAAATTTTCATACCTGTCATCTTGGCTGAGTATTTGGGATATTGGTACGGACCTTTGGAGTTTGGATTAGTTTACATTTCTGGCCATCCACCAGGCCTGTAAATATCTGCATAGACGGCATAGATAGCTTTCAGTCATGTTCAACATTGGCTACATTACATGCTGTACTTATAACTTATGCCAACACAGATTCCTCTTTATTTAAAGTAATGAAAATCCCACTAGTACCCACAACCACAGGTTCACACATAAACAGCTTTCATTTTTTGACCAATATGGGTTAAAATGGTACTAGCCAAATCAAAAGGCTGTGAACATTCTTCCAACTAAACACTGGCCTGCCAATCCTAGTTTATGGAAGCACATGTTCCAGCCTTGTTAATGGCTGCACAGGCCAAACATTGTACAACTTTATAAAAGAATTTTGTGAACTGATTTTTTCCCCCAATGTTGTGCTTTTGATTAATATTTAATGTTTATTTCCACAATCCTAAAAAACATAATTTGTGCATATTTCTGTTCAATGTAGGAGTGATTGAAAATCTTTGAAGATCTGAGACATTTTCATGCATCCATTCATTTAAAATATTCATATGATCCTAATTTGTGAGTAATTAAAAATCCTGAGGTTTAATTCATGACCATAACAATTGAATACTGGCAGCAGGAGAAGGAAATTCCAACTGAATATTTGCCTGCACACCTTAACTTTGACAAGAAGGATCATAGTACCCCATGCTTACTAATTAAGAATTCAAAAAATATACATCCTCCTGAATTATCACTGTAAATGCTTTTATGGGTAAACTATATAAACGTCATCAAAATAATACTGAGTTTAAAAAGTGTGTACTTTCAGAATGACAGAACAAGGAATTTAGTTTGTATTTTTTTTTGCCTCAATGCAATATTGACACTAGGTAATAAAGAACCAATGTTCTCAAACTTTGGGATAAAGGTTAGGACACACTAACAGTAACATTGTCCCTGTTTTTGTCAGTGTTCTGGTCCTTGTCAGTGGTGGCAGCCGCTATGTCCACAGATGATGCTTGAGAAGTTGATTGAGTTGCTTTGCTGTTTGTCTCTGTGTTTGCTTCACTTTCTGCCTCTTGCTGTGATGCAGTGGCTGCAAAACAAAAAATATAACACTGTAAGAAAAGTAATGAGTGCAGGAAAGAGAGATAAAATATATTCTGAATGTATGCATCAAAATATGTCCCCTGCCATGCACATTTGCAAACAGTATATGTGCAATTACATATCCCCAAAAATATACAGTACATTCCACAGGTTAAAAAGAAAAAGAATGAACAATACAACTTAGTTACATTATCACCTATCGCTATATGAATGTACACATGTGCATGGGAATAACAACAAAACAACAAGCAAAGTGCGTAAAAGTGTTTGTTTGAAATAAATGTATATAGACTGCATTACACATATTTCTAGAAGAATTTGCATTGAGAAAACTGTGATTCTTGAAAGACATTAATTACCTTAAAGTGACCAAACAGGTATTATTCTGTGGAATAAGTACTTGTGTAATGAAGCTTGTGTTTGCCTCTCTTTTTGCCATTTGCTTTATCTATTTATAGTGAGGTAATACTTTACATTTCAGCTTTTTCTGCTTGTTACATGGATAAATTCTCAACAGCACTTTAATGTTCTTAGGTTTTTGTTTTTTACAAATATGCAAAATAAAGGATATAGCCTTAATTTTTGACTGTCTTATGACAAGCGATACAGGAGAATAAATCCTAAACAGTGAGATTTAAAAATACATTTTTCCAGAAGCATTGAAGCTTTTATATCACACCTCTTAATGTTCCTTTTCATGCTGTGGTAAATGTTGTATTGTAATTATGCCTATTATGAGTAATTTTAATTCTGATATAGATTATTATGCTGTTAATATTTAATTACTATTTCATCTGATTTGACTGGTTATCTTTAGTATGTAAAGAAGGAGAAAAATCAGTATTTTATTGTACTTCTGTCAATAGCAATAAACTTAAACTAAACGAATACAGCTTAATTTATACTGCAAACGCTAGTTGCTTAAGCAGTGCAACTAGCAATTCTGACTTTACTGCCCAAGTACTTACAAAAGTCACTACATGTGCAGTATATATGTAGTGTTTTTTTGGGTTCAAATTAAATACTTGTGCGTTTACGTGTGTGGAGTTTTTTTCATGTTTTCCTGAATGTATCTGTGTTAGGCTGATATGTCAATTTAGAGCTCCTGGAATCTACGTCTGTGCACAAGTGTTTCCTACCAATGGCTTGTTTCTGCATAGTGGCCGATATGCTGATGTGTTAGGCTGGTCTAATGACTCCTAATCAAATGAGGTTACTCATAAAATGAAAGGCTGTATATACTGGTACAGTATGAATGTATGTGTATATTATTGTAAATATGCTAGATAAATTTCAGTTAACTGCTAACCAAATTTTAGCTAAATATGAAAAGAAAACTTAAATGTAAACAGAGACTTAATATCCAATTGTTTGTCATACAGGCAGAACATAAATGAGTGTGTAATTGTGATACACAGCCCCATTTTATGTCTGAGCATTTAATTCTTGACAGCTGCTCAAATAGATGAATAAATGAGTAGATAACAAAGATGAAAGGCATTTCCAGATTTAAACACCTGTCCAATGTCCATGTCTACCTCAGTGTGAAGTATAAAAGATCTTAAAGCCTTCAGCTCTTTTTATTTGCTTTCAACAAGAACAGTTTAGCTAAACAAAGAAAAGAGTTCCTGTAAAAATCCTAACATGTCATATATATTTGTTAGTAATTTTATTTGCTTTGCGAAATAAAAGAACAGAGGAAATTGATTAATGGGTATGAAATTAATTTAATCAATTTTACCTTTTCCTGTGTAATTATATAGTTGAAATGGAACAGCCAGGGTTGCTGCCCTGGTTCAAGTTTATTTTATGTTTATTACATTTTTTTGTTTTTATTTAAAATAAATCTTCATATTCTGTTATTGATTCGATTCTTAGTTTTGTTTTTATATTTATATAATACTATGACTTTTATTAATTTGATATTGTCTGTTAATTATTTTTCAGTTTTGTATTGCATCAAGAATGTTTGTACAAGTGATTTTTGCCTTCTGGCCTGTTCCCTTAAGACTGAGTTTCAAGGGTCGGGACCACCTGATGATATAGCTGTTGATAAAGCACAGTTATAACAATAGTTCTGTGACGGTTTCTGACTCCAGATTTATTTATTTATAATTCTTGTTTGGATTTCCTGATTTTAATCTCAGCTATGATTATAAGATACTAATATTTGTTTACTCTTCGACAGATTTGATTGCACTTAAGCAAAAACCTATTTTTTCTCTTTTACCTGGATTGCCTTTTATGTTATTTTTCTGAAATTCCTTAAAATAAATGTATTTAAAATATTTAAAAAAAAAACAAACTTTGTTTTTGTTGGCCACATGTTTTTGCTATTTTTTTTTTTTTTACCATTTTTCATTATAATATTGGGGAACATTTTTTTTAACTTTAAAAGCCTTAGCCTCATTTGGGGCCTGTGCAGCTTTTAAAAGTCTTGCCTTTGATTTTGGGGCTAAGCAGCATGGGTGTGAGGCCTTTCCAGTAGACTCAGACCAGTGTTATGGTCAGGTCTGGCCTTTTGCATTGATATTTTTAGAGCCTCTTTCCCTTTGTGTGCTTCACTGTGGCAGGAGATCATAACAATAGTAATGCAATAGTAATTCTATGCTGACTGGCACAATACAAGTATTCTGTTTTTCAGAAACTGCAGGGCATCTCAAGACAATTATTTATTGACTTAAAAGTGTTATTTTTAAGGCTTATATACAATAGCCCTTACCAGATTGTGTACATGATTTCATGTGTTCTGGCCAGTGTGCTTGCTGACATGGATAGTCACAGTAACTTGTGTTCCAGCAACAGTAGAAAATGGCTTCTTTTTTACAGTTTGCACACCACTGCTTTTTCTTGGTTTCATCGACAACCTGCTGCTTCTCCAGTTCCATCTGTTTTTTCACCTCAGCTATTAGCCGATCCCTTTCTTGCTCCAGGCTCTGACGCATTTCTGCCATTGTGAGTTCTAATTTAGAGAAGACAGACATTACAATTGACAGTGAACACCCTTTCATTTAAATACATATAACAAACAAAATAGCACAGTAAAGCAAGTAGAACACAATATAAATAGAAGGTTATTTTTTCCTTTCAAAATATTTTGTCAGTCCATATAAACATTTCAACAGTTTTGAGTAGTGTTGCTTGACTTACAAGACTATAATATATATCTCAATCCATCCAATTTATGAATTAATTATTTAGGTAAGAATCAGCAGTGTGTTAAAGGTGTTCTGTTGGTTAACCTAGGTGTCATTCAAAGAGTAAGGCAATGTTCACAATGGCCAGCAGCTTAGCCAAAATCCTTCTCTCTGCTACAGCTACTGAACAGAACTAACCTTCTTGTATAACTTGTTAGGTCTTCTGCCATCTGCTGTTTTATAATATTGTCTAAACATACTAATGTAAAAAAGGTTACTTGCAACTACAGATGAATACATCACACGCAGACATGTTCCACTCACACCAAAGCAGCCTCTGTAAATACAGTCAACTCTGATCTCTTTTTCATGTGACTTCTGTGTTTACAGCACTCTCCAGATTTCTACTCCAATGGACCTCCAGGTACTCTTACACTTTCTACTGTTTGGAGTCAGGGACACCTTCTACTTCCTGAAGTCTACCATAGTCTCCTTAATTTTGCTGATGCTGAGCTGCTGACAGTTTAGCCTACATCAATGAACAGTATTTCACTAGGCTTCTGTTTTCCTCCACCTGTTTGACAGCTGATTCATGTCACATTTATGTACAAACTAATCAGCATTTTAGGTGAAACCTATGAGTTTCATATCATTAATACACTTCAAGAGTTTGTTAGATTAGTTTCCTGTATGCAGTCAATTGTGTACAGACAGAGGACTAGGAGAGACAGGATATAGCCTTGTGGTGCCGCCATGCTGAGAGTTGGCAGGTTTGTGCTTGCCCAGCTGTGCATATTGTGCTCTGTCAGAATTTTTTTTAAAACTTTGTATCATTACGATATTTTTGTTACCTCTCTTACATTCAGTGATTTTATTCCAATAGTAAATGATGTAAAAACTACCATGTTAGACATTTCCCATTTTGAACAACTAGTTGCCTCTAAAAGAGGTGAACTTTGGCAGTCATACAATTAAATACATAAGTGAGAACTGACTACCTACCACCATATCATCTTGGAATGAGCCTAAGAGAAAGATGATCTTTAGATTTGTCATCAGCTTAAATATGCCTGTTTAATGCAGAAATGTAACTGACATTTTTGTTTGTCTGAATAGGAAGGAGTTACAGCAATTTCACTAATGCAGATGCGTTTTTAAAGATGTTTTGTTCCATGCAATCATATCATGTACAACTTATTTTAGTTATGCCAAAAAACCTGGCGGTTGGTGGCAGAATTGGCACTCCAGCCACC
Source organism: Erpetoichthys calabaricus (assembly GCF_900747795.2). NCBI lineage: Eukaryota > Metazoa > Chordata > Cladistia > Polypteriformes > Polypteridae > Erpetoichthys > Erpetoichthys calabaricus. Next base: position 94,980,743 of record NC_041403.2, on the reverse strand, counting down.
ATAAAAAACCTCACACTGTTCCACTCCATTCTGAACTAGTGTGGTGCTGAGGTGTCACCCATTGCATGGCTGCACTCGAGTCCTAATCTGGGATCCTGCATTGGTTTGTCATGTGGTGGGTGAGGCAATGCACTGTATAAGCGTGTGCTCTTAACCTCTCTCTCTCATAAACGAGTCTGAAGTCAAGGACCTATAACATATGGTGTTCTCATTTACAGCATTCTTTCATTATTGCTTTGTGGTTGGCTGCTAATGTGCTCTTTTTTTGGACTGGTCACAATTTAAAGTGGTCTTCTGATTAACTTGCTTCAAGTTTATTGTTTGAAGAAAAGTCTTTTCTTTTTTGTGACAATCATGTTACCTTCTCAAGGTCATGCATTTCTGCTGTTTTAAAATGTTCATGTCCTATCAGAAAGAAGTGAAAGGATAGTCCTACCTGGACTTTGATATGAGGAGTAATAGGATTGATTCCCGGTCTAGGATGTGCAGATGACTGGAGGAGCAGAGAATTCTAATGCAAAACTCTATTAGGAAGGACCAACAACTCAAGGACAGCTGATTTATAATTCCTGAAAGGGTGAGGAATGATTCCAAATTCCTGAGGATTTTCTTAAAGGGACATCATTGTGTAGCGATTACCATTGATTAAGCAACTTTACTTTTATAAAAATGATTTATCATAGGGAAGGGGATTACAGTTTTCAATGCAGAATGTTTACATTTATGTGTGACTATTAAAGTTCTTTATGTCCATTTATGTCTAGATGTGTGTTAATTGGCTGATAAACGTTTCTTAACTAATGAATGTTTTCTTTATCCATAAGGTTTGCTGAAGCTACCTACAAAGGTAAATTAACATTAAATATACTTCAAGTGGCTTGTCAAAAAATAACAAGAGTTGAAAATCACCAATATGTCAATTAACATATTCAGAGAAAAATGGCAATAGGCATACCCTGCAAGGCAACTGATTAATCTGAAAACTCGTACATTCTGGAGCCTACTGCTAGGCAACAATTGTTATTAGGCTTTAAGTCGTAATAATATAATTATATGCTGCAGTTATGCATTACAAGATGTGAGAAAATGCAAATAAAATATGTCACTACAAGTGACTTCTATGCACTTATGTTCAAGCACCTAACTTTAACTGTCCTATGACATTCTAATACCTTCTAGTCCTACTAGTAATTAACTCAAGAGAAAGTAGGTATTATATATTCTATATAAATCATACAAACAAAAATGCCATTAATGGTAATTAACATGATTCACACAAAGTAACGTAAACTCACAATCCAATTTTAGCATTTTTTATCTCCCTTCTATATGTGTGAAATACATACAACTGGACAAATTATCTTTAAACTACATGCATTTGAACATACAGGAAAATGGTTTTAGAAATGATCTAACTGAAAAGTATAAGTCAGTTTTCACAGAATATATTCTTAGTTGTTTTACTGCAAGCAGTAATCATTTTAGATATCTATTAAAAGCGGTGCATATATGTAAATGTCCCATAAGTATATTGTAGTTATAATGTACGTTATACATGGAAATGTAACTGTATATTCTTAAGTAAGAAAGTAAATAGGTGGTGAGACATTTTTTTTTTAGATAAACTTAGGGGGCTCTGCTCTCTGCCCGCTTCAATTGCCAACCCCTGGGCTGGCGCTACGCGCTAGTCACTTTGAGGTTCAGCCGCTCGCGGATGGGGATGTGGATATACAATTTAAATAGATTGTTATTTTCATGGGAATTGTTATATATGCATAATAGAACTAACTATTTTAATTACAGTGAGTAATTAACCATATTAAAAATAGTAAAACGTAATAATTTGAAAGTAAATTATGTTTCATGTTGCGTTAAGTTGTTATTCGTTGCATTATATGATTTCGTTCTGTTTGGATTTAAAATTAACACGCAAATACTTTTTAAACTTACACTTTTACTGTAAAACTTCAGTAAAAACTATTTTTTGAATTAAATTTTCTTCAATATCGCATTGAATTTTGATTCTGTGTTTGGACTTGTATCGTGACAACGCAACGTATAACTGCCGGTGAGTGAATTTCATTTCTTTCTCTCTAATAAATAAACCGACTTTTTGAAATGTTTTTCTCTGTGATTTGCTAATTGTCTTTGCAAAAGCTATTCTAAAGGAAAACTGTTAACGTTTTAATACGAATGGCATATCAAGATCTCCTTTGGTGTTTAACGTTATCCGCGGAAGATGTACTACACTGCAATCCTCTCAGGACTACCCAAAAAAGACATAAATCGTTTGCAACTAGTGCAGAATGCAGTTGCTAGAATCCTAACCAGGAAAAGAAAATCCGAGCACATATCTCCAGTTTTGATGTCACTACACTGGTTACCTGTGTCATTCAGGATTGACTTTAAAATTCTGCTTATGGTTTATAAAGCCTTAAATAATCTCGCCCCATCTTATATATCGGAATGTCTGACACCTTATATTCCAAATCGTAACCTCAGATCCTCAGTTGAGTGTCTCCTTAGAATTCCAAGAGCAAAACTTAAAAGAAGTGGTGAGGCGGCCTTCTGCTGTTATGCACCTAAAATCTGGAATAGCCTGCCAGTAGGAATTCGCCAGGCTAATACAGTGGAGCACTTTAAAAAACTACTGAAAACACATTATTTTAACATGGCCTTCTCATAACTTCACTGTAATTTAAATCCTGATACTCTGTATATCCAATTCATTATAATAACTATTCATGGTGGCTCTAAAATCTGTACTAGCCCCTACTCTCTCTTCTGTTTCCTTTTCTGGTGTCCTTTTGGTGGTGGCTTGCGCCACCACCATCTACTCAAAGCACCGTGATGTTCCAACAATGATGGATTAAAAGCCAGAAGTCTCCATGACCATCATCATCAAGTCCTTCCGTGAGAACCCTAACTACAAAGAGGACTATTTCATTTATGTTAGGTAGAATGCCCAGAGGGGACTGGGCGGTCTCGTGGCCTGGAACCCCTGCAGATTTTATTTTTTTCTCCAGCTGTCTGGAGTTTTTTTTTGTTTTTTCTGTCCACCCTGGCCATCGGACCTTACTCCTTTTCTATGTTAACTAATGTTGTCTTATTTTAATTTCTTATTTTGTCTTTTATTTTACTTTTCTTCACTATGTAAAGCACTTTGAGCTACTTTTTGTATGAAAATGTGCTATATAAATAAATGTTGTTGTTGTACATTACCTTTCTTAAATTATCCTTACTACAGTAATGTAGGCGGTGGAAGACTGGACGATGTTAACGATTGTAGATATTCTTTGGGATATTGTAAGTTGATGTTTTCATCTTCTGCATGATCACCACGAACTGTTTCAGCATAGTCTATTGATATGCATTTAACCAATTTGCCATGTAACTGATCGACAATTTTCATGTTAATTCGCTTGACTTAATCGTTTCTCGGTGCTAGGATTGCCCGTGTACTCATTTCTTCTCTTGATAACCCTTCGTGATGAAATTCTTCAAAAAGATTTGGACACAATAAGTTTTCTTTTATTGGGAAATTAAAGTGAGAAAAACGTAAAAATTTGTAAGAGTTAAGAAAGCAGAAACTGTGTCTGCCAACAGCATTCACATGAATGACAGGTGAGAGGGTCGTGTGCGTGGTTGAATATGGTTGAGAGGAGGGCGTGACTTGAAAAAATCTCATGGCCAAAGTCTTGTCTCAGGATTTCCTTTTATAATAGAGATACCTCAGACTGCAATATCAATTTAAAGCTACATTTCAAATTTAAATCAAATGCTTACTGTCAAGTGGTGTTTTAAATAAGGCTAACAACAGAGACAAACTTGAAATTTTCTAATTCTATTTTTAAAACAAGAGATGAAAATTCTTACCAAGATTATGTTTCATTTCTGATAGTTCCTGTTGATGAAGCCACTGAAGTTTCTCAATTTCAATCCTCAGTCTCCGAATCTAAATATTTACACAATAATGTAATACAGTCTTTAAATGTTTCTCTTGGTATACGTGTTAGGAAAAACAAGCATGTACTTTTAAGCATACAAGGGACTAAAACATACAGGCAATTGAGCAAACACTTCTCCTGATACAAGTGCCTGAGTTGATGAACATATTTTAAAACACATTTTGTTTACTGAACTAAACCAGAAGCTTATGAAAGAAAATAGAATAACAAATTTACAGTAACAAACACCCGTGTGCCTAATACATAATACAAGGCAATATTCTGCCAAGTTATACCCACCTCTGCTATTGTGTTGCCTGAAGTGCTTTTTGAAAGATCATTATATATCTCTGTCATTGTTCCTTTTATGGCATCCATTATCTACAGGAAAAATGTCACCAATTAGTAGCTGCTGAAAGACAAATGTAAATATTTCAAATACAGAACATGGTCAGTGCACCATATCGTTAATATTGAAATGTGTATAATCCTAATACTTTTAAATATTATAAGGTTACTTACTTTGTTTGTGTATTTCGCAATGTCTGCTGCTACATCAGCTGATGTGGTGGCTATTTGGAAATCAGAACTGGCCAGTGTGGATGGGGTGCTCACAGAAACTGGAGTTGTAATGATGGGAACTGCCGGTGTGGTTGTAACCAATGTAATTGAAGATGTAGATGTAGCCTGGGTAACCTCTTTCTGTTGTACAGCTAAAGAAACACACATATACAAAAATGCAGTATATTATTTATATCTTGTATAACTGATTACTCTGTTGCCTGCAAGTCAGTTTCAGACTGTAGTGCATCCTGCATAAAACCTTCATGTCTACTTCATTATCAGTCGTATTGTCCCTGGGAAAATCTCAGGATTTCTTCAACTTTTTGTTGCTTTCTGACATGATATTAAAAAATAAAATAAATTGTTTTATTATAAAAGTTAATAATAGCTTCTGTGAACATTATTATTATTCTTGTATCAGTGTACAAGGAGAAGGAACAGGAAGCAATGGTACTTTACAATCTACTAAAATGAGATTGGGCCCACAAAACAAGAGTGTAATTTATTACCATGATTAAATTCTGAATAAAATGCAATCCTTCTTTTCAAATTAATAATTGTTGCTGATTTGGCATGATTTAAACTCCAAAGCTTTTGGGATCCTTGTTAGAATCCCGATCACAGAGTTTGCATTTGAATTATGCCTATAAATATTTTTACCATGTCTAAATATAATTTAGTGATAAACAGTACCCTAACAGATGAGGACGAGATAGACAAACAGTATTAGTGTTGAAGGAACAGGGATTCATTTGAGATCATAATACACACTAGATTGCAAAAGTTAGCTTATTGGATTGACTCTATATCTCAAGCACTGTACTGTCAAGAGCTGACTGTCCAGAAACCATAAAAGATCCCTGGCCCCTTAAACACAAACATAAAAGACATAAAAGGCTGCAAGGTTCTCCAGAGACCTCCAGGAAACACTGTGGGGTCCAAGCAGCTCCAATAACTTGTCCACCTACTGCTGATTCTGGAAGTAAACCCTGGTTTGTCATTTAATGTGTTGCCTTCTGAAAGTGCATATATTAGGAGAAGAAAAAAAGAGTTGTCTAGTAGAGAGAGAAGTCTAAATAAAGTAACATATAGATTAGAGAGTTAAACAGTGAGGTGTGGTGGCAACTTGCACCCAGAAGATATGTAAGGTATACCCAAAAAATGTCCAGAATAGCTTTTTTATTCCGTTTATTTCTGTGTTCTCAGTTGTTCACACATCCATACTTGTTTAATATTAAGTGACCTTAACTGGTGTACTTTTTTCATATGACATTATTGTGTCCTAGGTTGGGTACACTAGACATTTTGATACGTTTTGTAGTTTTACAGTATATGAACTTAACCTAATTCAAAATTAACATGTAAAATAAACAGATGGTTGTTTCAAGATATAAAATATAAAGCCTGAAAGTATTAAACACCTATTAGTTTTTTTTTAACTGGTTCTCACAGAAGATGAGGAGATTTTTAATGAAGTGTTTCACATTGCACAATGCAAAAAAGACAAGCCTTAACCTTAAAACTAACAAAATAAAGTTACCTTTAACTGCTTGTCGTGTCTGGTATCGTGTGTTGGGAGAAGGATTTTGGGGTTGTTGCTGGGTATTTGGTGAAGGCTGGTTTTGTTGTTGCTGCTGCTGCTGCTGTTGATTCTGGCTCTGTTGTTGTCTCTGTACTTTTTGCATGTGCCATTTTTGTGAAGAGGTTTGAAACTTGTTGGGTGCATTCCATACAACTGCACGCTGTACTGCTGGAGCAGCTTCACGTGGCAAGAGGGGGCGCTGCTTTCTAACTGTAGTTGTAATTGTAGTAGTAGGTGGCAGTGAAGGAGCTGAGATTGACACAACATTAATTGGTATTGTTATGGTAGAGGTCTGAACAGGTTCTTTGGGAAGTGAAGAAGCAGCATCATCACCACTGGTATCCGTTTGAGTAACTATGCTGGGAGGAGGAGGTGGCGGAGGAGGAAGAAGAGGAGCTTTTCCTGTAATTTGAAATAAAAAGTAAGAAAATCAACAGAAATAAAAACACTTGTAAATAAAAGAAATGCTGAAATAAAGTAACTGATATTGGCCTAATTATATTTTTTGTACAGTAAACTGACCGTATGCTGTTATAATCTTCAATATGTCATTCTGTTTTGTGCATCTTTTCACTTACTTTTTGATAGAACACCTAATGTGAAGATCATCGTGAACTAATAAAGCTCATTACTGTAGCCCTAATCCCATTTAGGAAATGTGAAGATATATTAAAACTACATATTCTATTTGAAAATAATCATTGTGTATCTATAGAATTTACTGAAAACTGATACTATGAATTAATATGTTAGCCATCATTTTCAAGGATCTAAATGGTACAGTATCATGAGTTGTTCACAAATGTAAGTAGTGAAACAATTAAGTAAAATCTAATAATTTATACTAAAGAATAAATTAAAAAATATTATCTCAAACAACTTTAAATGATGAAGAGCTAAAATTTAACTGAAGGGGCTTAAAGGAAACTGAATTTAATGAAAATGTGTACTCAAAATGCAATTAGTACTAATGTGAACTTGGCAGATGCTTAAACCAACTTTAGGCTGTCATTACCATCTTGCTTAGCTACGGATGTCTCCTTTGCAGTACTTGTTGATAATGCTTCTTTCCGGTTTTTCTTTTTATCACTGCCAACATGATCATCTCCTAGATCTATAACCAGCTCCCTGTCAGAGTCTGTATCAACATCCAAATGAACAGAAGGAGGCGTTTCATCTTTTGTTTTTTGCTTCTCCCTTGTGGAATGCTGTATTCCCACTGAATCCTTTTCTAGCTCTGTACTTGATTTTTCTTTAGTTAAGAGTTCTGCTTTTTTCTCTGATGCTCCACTGTCCCCACTACTCTCTTTCTTGATCTCTGTTTGGGAAGATGGTTTGGGTTTCTTCTTTACATCTCGCTCATTTTTGTCTTTTTCTTCTCCATCATGCTGGCCATTTTTAATTTTCTGATCTTCATCACTCACATATTCACTATCACTGGATTCAGATTTTTCTGAGTCTTCAGAGTCACTGTGCTCAACCCCTACATCATCAGAGATTTCATGTATTCCTACAGTAAGAAAGTTAAAATCCAAGAATCACATATAAAAATAATTTATCACTATAATTAATTTACTGTTTCCCCATATAATAGAATCAATTTTTAAATATAACATACAATATTTATCACTTCTTACCTAGCTGTGCTTTACAGCTTTCTATAGTTTTGTCCAGGTTTAGTTGAAATCGGCTGCGCATTTTTGGAGATGTCAGGACAACAGGTGTAGACTGCTGCTGAACAGATTCACTCAATTCTTTCAGGTCCATTTCAGCTTTGCTACGATCTGACAATTGTTTTAGAAAGATTACTTTAAATGAAACAGTCAAATGAAATAATTCTGATTGCCTTTTCAAGTCACTGATTAATCAGAGCTTTCAGAAGCTGTAACTCAAAATTTTTAAAAGACAATTTTAAATGAATACTCCACTCAAAATTTTTTTTTCATATGTTACATACCCCATTATTAGTTTGTAGTGATGGTTGAGAAAAGATTTTAATTTCATGTAGAATGGAGAGAAAAAAGTTTATTATATAATAGAAGCCAATAGTGCCCAATGCTGTACACCAGCAAACAATGTGGAAAACATCCATTGAAAAAAAAAAATTCACTTTACTTGTGTCACATAATCCTCATGTTAGTTATCCAGCTGTATGCACAAAACACGTGTTCTTGCTAATATTATGTTAATAATAATTAATTATAATCAGAGCATTTCATAAATAGGAAACTAACGTGCATGAGAGTCAATTTTTGAATTAAAGACACACCTCTTCCCCTCAGTCACTTGTCAAGAGTCTTGTCTTCAGTTCAAAAAAATCAATCCCTTAAGGCTTTAGTTTCCTGTCTATGATGTGTGCTGATTATTCTGGAAGTATAATATTTAACATGATTTCAGAAAAAAATCACGTTTTGAGCATATGAATGGATAACTAAACATGTAGATAATACAGCATGAGTTGACATGAGACTTCTTTTTCCATGGAGGTTTTTCATATCATTTGCAATTGCACAGCAAAGTAACATATAAAAAATATAATTTTTGGGTGGAGTACTCCTTTAAAACATACACCAATATTTCACAAAATAAATAGTATAACAGAACAATCCATCCCAAAAAACTCATATTAAAGTAAAATGTTTTCTCTATTGACACACTAAAGTGCAGCAAGATTAGTTAAAGCAAGTTTAAATCAAATTAATATCTTCCCCTTTTATTGTCCTTCCTAGTGTAGTTTACCGGTGTCATACATGTGCACATGGGAGACAGTTTAAGGCAGGGGTAGGCAACGTTGGTCCTGGAGGGCCACAGTGGCTACAGGTTTTTATTCCAACCCAGTTTGTTTATGAGAAGTCAATTATTGGTAATTCAGTGTTTTTAATGGCTCCTTATTAACAATAAGATGCAAATGACAAAGGAGCCAACAGTTCTCCATCTAACTTGTTTCCATTTATAACTGTGTGGATTCATCATGCACTATCTGGTTTAATAAAACACTTAAGGGAAAAATGTGACAGACTGAAAAATTATTCAATTTAGGCTTCAAATCATTTGGATGATTTCATCAGAAAGGAAAAATCTACAATGGAAGAAAATCACATTGCAGACTAACATGCCATTAAATGAAATAAGGTCTGAGATTGTCAATCATTGATTTCTAATTAAGTAACTGGGTTGGAATGAAAACCTGCAGCCACTGCGGCCCTCCACTCCAGGATTGACAATTCCTACCCTTAGTCTAAGGGCATGAATAATTATGTTTCTTTGCCGGATCAGGGATTAGCACTGTACTCTAAACCTTTCTCCTTTTTTTCCTCTGCGGACCAACAAAAGACCCTTGCCTCTTAGAGACATCACTTCCACTTCCAGCCCCTCTAGACCCACCTCTTACTGTCACCCAACATATAATGGCTTTGTTTTTCATTTGTACTTCAGTTCCGTTTTGGACTCACGTCTGTAAAGACCTCTTGCATTCAACCTAATTGCAGTACTAATTGCAAAGTACTGTATATGGGGTGGCTACCCCAAAATGTTTTGCTCTGTTTGTCCTGTTTGATTACTCAGCTATATCAATAATATCATACATTTCCAATTATGTAATTCCCAAACACATCTGAGCATCCTTTGTTAATATTAATTAGTCAGAAGCAGACAGTAACTTCTTAAGGTTAACTAACACTGTAGCTTACTAGCCAGAATTGGCTACAGGTTTTTTTTTTTTTTACAGAAGTGAGTCCTCTCTTCATTAAATACAAGTTTATTTTCTGGTGTTGTTACTGTGCTAGACATGTGGATATGGTGACCCACTAAGTTTATGATAATAATTTCACTACAAAGTCCCTTAGTTTTTATTAGCTGTTTTTTTGTTTTTGGTTGTTCCAATATGGACAATTTTCTCAGGCTGCACTGGCTTATAACATAAGGGATTCAGATATAACAAACTAAGGTTTTTTTTTCCTTTTTTAAGCACATGTGCAGCATTTAGCAGAGAGTGGGGGAGTTAAAAACATTATCTGTGCATTTATGAAAAGCAAAATGAATCTGAGATAAAACCAGCACATGAAGCAACTATAGACATCTCATCACTTTTACACTATTCTAATAGAATGTCTTTTCTATACATTTTTTCTGTGCTTGTGTTTTAAGCAGCATTTATTTAATTTACTGAAGGAAGAAAGCTCTCTCAGACAAACATGTTGAACATGAAATACGTTTTTTTTTAATTTATGGTGGCAATTAAGTGCCACTGATAAAGTTAATGAGTTAAACAGAAATGCATAGTCTCATGCTTCCATCTTGTTTGGGACTGGTTTTATTTAGCAAAACATTTTTGCAATAAAATGTGTATACATTACACAGACAGCAACTCTTCTGATATTTTATTTTGTTTGCTCCCTACCCACTGAAATGTGGGAAATGATGTAGCAGTCAATCATGGCTGCAGATTACTTTGCCATCTGCTACGATGCTTCGTAGGTTGCACAAATAAACCTGTTTGTTGATAAGTGTTTGAATTTGTGGATCAATCTTTCAAACGGGTCAATATTATATTCAGACTTTGGGAATCTATTTTGTAGGTACAGTATTTCCAGCAGAATGTTTATAGTATAGATCAGTTTAACAACAGATAAAATTCTACTCTTACATACCCAGTCACGGTTTTATTAGCCTAAAAGTGGGTTAAAAAAGGATAATTATAGAGGCAGGTTGTTAAATGTTTAACTGCAATTCTACCTTTCACTGTGATAAGTTCTGTATTTGATCCGTATCCATAAATTTTGCTTTATTCCATTTTATTTTCATGAATCTTTAAGGATAGTTTTAAAATGAGTTGACAGTCATCATACTGTGAATCTCACAATAAAAGGAATGATACAACTAAAACATATCAAGACAGACAATATTGCAAAGAATATTTAACTGCTATAGTAAATATGCCAAATAATAATGTTTCTGACCTACCCAAATTAAGGTTGAGAATGCTTCCTGTTGTAACAGCCCTTTCTTGTTTGGCTGCCACAGGCGTGGAAGGCTGTGGAGAGAACGGTTTAGGACTTCCAGTGACGCTGCCAGCATGTCCAGTTTTTGAAGATACAGGAGATGCTGAAAACAGATGCAATGGCACAAAAAACAACATTAAACATTACTAACACAAAAAGTGAATGTGGGCATTACAAAATTGTGATCTGCACTCTACTGTAACTGAAACCACCTCTAACTGAATTCAACCTGAAGTGCAGTGTTTAATTGCTATGCTTTTTTATGTGCATAACTCAACAGAATTAAATCATTAAAAATGTGTGATTGTCTAGCTAATGACATGATACTGTTTGCTTCTTCGTTTTTTTTCCAAAGACTGAAACAGTTCTGGCTGCTTTAGCTACATAATTCTAACGTAATACCAAAAAGAGTTGAAGACCTTTTTTGGTATGGCCAAAGGCTAGCTCATGGTCACCTTTGCACAAGTTTAGATGTTACATAACAACAAAGTAGTCCCAATCTGGGCAATATTTAATTTACAATTTTATTGAGCTCAGCTTTGTTAGTTACAGAACCACTCTAACTCAACTTATATCTCAACACACTTCAGTCTGCTTTTTCAGATAAAACAGGTAAAAAAAAAATCCCTAAAAGTGTCAGTAACTGAACTGTCCACTTAAGAAAACAAGTGGAATTGGTAAAAAATAGTAGCTTACAGCAAGTCTTCAGCATTGGTAAAATGCCACTTTTTCTAATCATGGGCAGAAATTGACATTTAGGCCTTTGAGGGATATGCAGCAGATGCATCATATCATAAAAATAATTGGATTTTATAGTCTCAACTATACTGCTTCATATTTTACATCTTATCCCATGTCAAATATTCTAAATTGCTCATAATTCAATTACATTAACACATTTAAAACTTTGAAATTACAGAAAAGTAAACAAATACAATTAACAATATTTACATGAGAGAAAACTTTGCTTTTTACTTTTGTCTACATATATTAATTGTGACAAAATAAGCACTCTATCTTCACTTGTTAGAAATTGTACACATAGCGTAACATCACTTTTTTATATTTTAAAAAATATTTTAAATTTTGGCACGATATGTATTGGTGTGAATAAACGTTTATTCAAAACTCTTATTATGAATAACAAAATACTGTGGCTTAGGAGTATCTTCCTTTTTAAAATGTTAGATGTAATGCCATTGATTGTCAAGGAAATACAATACTAAAACAATGATTTAAACAATTAAAAAAATCAATAAATAAAAGAATGTATAAAACTGCAGAAATACTGTACTATTAATTAAGACAACCTAATTGTAGTAAGAAAAAATATATTTATACAATTGAGAACAAGTGACTCTCTATGAGTTAATTGTACCCTGAAGATGTCTTTCCCCATCACAGATAACATATTTTGGAAGTAGTCTATAAATGTTCTTTTTATTCTTATTTGATTTTGTTTATTCACCACTACATGTAAGACGTGGCTATGTCTGTAAGGTTAAGGAATTCAATGTAGCTGCTAAATGAACTTAAATTCTAAAGTGGGGTTTTAATCAGCTCATCAGCCTTAGGTATGCTTTAATCCGTAAAATCTACAAGCAGTCTCCAGTCCAGGGGCAAGGCTGGCAGGGAAAAATTCTAATTCTAAATATTATTCAGTCTTTTACAAATTCTTTTTGCAGTATATTTTGTAGTCTCTGGGACACTGCCACAGTCCATAATTAGTTCTGGGCAGCTTTACAAGATCAGTCACAATGAAGACAAACAAAAATAAAGTAAAATTCAGTATATCCATTTAGTTGTGGCAAGGTGTTTTTCTATATCATACAGTCTAATTTTTTATGTGGATGTTATATGTTTTGAAATACTGTGAGTAGGATACCCTCAAATGACATTTCATCATGTACCTGGGGTTTGCTTAATGAAAATGTAATTGTTTTCCTGTTGTGAATAAAAACAGACCCTCTGTCTGTGGTTCTGTTTTTAATTGCCCTAAGCATTATTGAAAGGTCCCAAGAATGTGGACATCTTGAGTGGAAGATTAGCCACCTTCACACCAATTACATCCCTTACTGGTAGATGGCAATGTAAGATTTTGGAAAAACTGTATGCTAACTAATTGACAGAAACACTTCAACACAAAGAATATCCCTGGGCAAGTAATTGGTATATCTTAGTCTATGCAGCTTCTGTAAGTTGAAAAACCATCCAAGTCAACTGACAGCAAACGGAAGAAAAAAGCAATCTCTTTTTTGATATTAAAAAAGCGTGATATAAAAAATACATAACTCAGTAGATGTTGCTTTTAATAATATTGCTCCCCTACACAGAAATTCTCTTTCCAGGAATACTCCTGAATATTTCTTTGCATTAGAGGAAAGAATGAAAAGACAAGTGCACTTTTTGGTATCAGAGGCAAAGCAATGAGGCATTACACTTTTCTAGGTGTTCAAGTGTAGGAGTTTAATTTGTGTATTTGCTTAACATTAATTTTATCAATTATAGATTTCATTTGAAATTGAAATTTAAACATTAGATTGCCAGAAGGTATTGAGACTTAATCAAAGATGTTTTTATGCATTTAAGTCTTTCAGTACTGTGGCAGGGATGCTTTAAATATTCTGGTAACCTGTCCATTGAAAATATGAACTTAAAGGCAATGAAGATACATATGTAAACATGTGCATTAGTAATATGCAAAAAACACCTAAAAACACAGTTTAATCTGAGACAACATTATTATCACATTCCTATGTAATAAACATTTTTTACAAAGCTAAAAATGAAAATTCACAAGTTTTGATATACAGTAGGTCTGAAAAATGTACTACTGGTGATAAAAAGTATCAATTTATGCAGTTCAACATAGCCACAATCTTTGGCATGTTAAACCTAGCTAGTGGATAGAAACCCATTTTATGAAAACCTTTTATCTTGATATAGACTGCTAAATTCATCTGTGTGATTATGTCTCTCTAAAAAAACATGGGGAGACAGTGCCATTTCTTTAATCCTTGCCCTTGCTACAGATCTTCATAAATCATCTCAGAATGAGGTTTCTTTAAAATGAGGTCATATATATATATACAGTGGTGTGAAAAACTATTTGCCCCCTTCCTGATTTCTTATTCTTTTGCATGTTTGTCACACAAAATGTTTCTGATCATCAAACACATTTAACCATTAGTCAAATATAACACAAGTAAACACAAAATGCAGTTTTTAAATGATGGTGTTTATTATTTAGGGAGAAAAAAAATCCAAACCTACATGGCCCTGTGTGAAAAAGTAATTGCCCCCTTGTTAAAAAATAACCTAACTGTGGTGTATCACACCTGAGTTCAATTTCCGTAGCCACCCCCAGGCCTGATTACTGCCACACCTGTTTCAATCAAGAAATCACTTAAATAGGAGCTGCCTGACACAGAGAAGTAGACCAAAAGCACCTCAAAAGCTAGACATCATGCCAAGATCAAAAAAAATTCAGGAACAAATGAGAACAGAAGTAATTGAGATCTATCAGTCTGGTAAAGGTTATAAAGCCATTTCTAAAGCTTTGGGACTCCAGCGAACCACAGTGAGAGCCATTATCCACAAATGGCAAAAACATGGAACAGTGGTGAACCTTCCCAGGAGTGGCCGGCCGACCAAAATTACCCCAAGAGCGCAGAGACGACTCATCCGAGAGGTCACAAAAGACCCCAGGACAACGTCTAAAGAACTGCAGGCCTCACTTGCCTCAATTAAGGTCAGTGTTCACGACTCCACCATAAGAAAGAGACTGGGCAAAAACGGCCTGCATGGCAGATTTCCAAAACGCAAACCACTGTTAAGCAAAAAGAACATTAGGGCTCGTCTCAATTTTGCTAAGAAACATCTCAATGATTGCCAAGACTTTTGGGAAAATACCTTGTGGACTGATGAGTCAAAAGTTGAACTTTTTGGAAGGCAAATGTCCCGTTACATCTGGCGTAAAAGGAACACAGCATTTCAGAAAAAGAACACCATACCAACAGTAAAATATGGTGGTGGTAGTGTGATGGTCTGGGGTTGTTTTGCTGCTTCAGGACCTGGAAGGCTTGCTGTGATAGATGGAACCATGAATTCTACTGTCTACCAAAAAATCCTGAAGGAGAATGTCCGGCCATCTGTTCCTCAACTCAAGCTGAAGCGATCTTGGGTGCTGCAACAGGACAATGACCCAAAACACACCAGCAAATCCACCTCTGAATGGCTGAAGAAAAACAAAATGAAGACTTTGGAGTGGCCTAGTCAAAGTCCTGACCTGAATCCAATTGAGATGCTATGGCATGACCTTAAAAAGGCGGTTCATGCTAGAAAACCCTCAAATAAAGCTGAATTACAACAATTTTGCAAAGATGAGTGGGCCAAAATTCCTCCAGAACGCTGTAAAAGACTCATTGCAAGTTATCGCAAACGCTTGATTGCAGTTATTGCTGCTAAGGGTGGCCCAACCAGTTATTAGGTTCAGGGGGCAATTACTTTTTCACACAGGGCCATGTAGGTTTGGATTTTTTTTTCTCCCTAAATAATAAAAACCACCATTTACAAACTGCATTTTGTGTTTACTTGTGTTATATTTGACTAATGGTTAAATGTGTTTGATGATCAGAACAATTTTGTGTGACAAACATGCAAAAGAATAAGAAATCAGGAAGGGGGCAAATAGTTTTTCACACCACTGTATATATATATATATATATATATATCTTATGGAAACAGTCAGTTTATTATTCAATCTGGCATTTAGTTAGCTCCTTAGAAAACCCATCTTACTTGCCAGGTGCAGTGAAAGGTCCATGATCCTAACATAATCAGAAAGAACAACAAAAGTTATATAGGCAGTCTGCTTAATTTTGAGAGTGAGACTACTTTTGTAAATTTAGAAAATCCCAAAATACATGCTAAGTTCAAGTCCAAATTAATATCTTAGAATTTCCAGGTACGTTTTTTTTTATCAATACTTGCAACATACTTAATTGTATCACTCAGACTCTAGATAAATTTGATCTAAAGGTCTTGAAAAGTGAAAAACTACTAAATTCATTAAATTGGTACAGTACTTACACATTCTAAGATTAACGTATATGACTGTTTTGTGTGTTTTCAGGAAAAAAAACTGCTCCAAGAGTGATTTACAGCTCTATGTGTTTGTGACATGCATCTTAGCATTACAGACCAATGTCTTCCAGGTCTGATAGTGTCATCTTCCCTTTAGAATAAACTTTTAAATTTAACTAATTCTTATTTGCATTCTGCATATAATGTACTCGTGGCTTAACTGGGCATTAATATACCCTATTTTTATACCTACATACTGTAACAAAATCTCAGCATGTACTTTGAGTTTCACAGGCAATATTTTTAAACTTCAAAATGATAAACAAAACAAATTGTCTAAAAAATGCAAAAACATGCAATTTTTAAAACTTCTACAAAGGTTCTTATACCTGTGCTGCGATCAGTGAAATCCATTGACTCCTCCCCAGCACTATAATGGCTTCCAGGAGCTTTGCCACTCTTTTCTGGGGCATCTTGCTCTATATCAGACCCCGTGTGCACTGAAGAATTTGTGCTCATAGGTGACCTAGGCATATCGGTCAAGGAAATCCTCCTCCCTGTACTGCTGGGAAGCATGGGCTTGCTGCTTAGAATTTTGGGAGAAGCTGTCATGTCAAAATTAAGCTTGATTTTTTCCTGTTTTTCTGGCTTTATGATACCCGCAGATGGGTTATTTGGATCCACCAGCATTTGAAACTGGTTATTGGGAGTGTATGGAGTCCTAAAAGGTGCATAATTAAAAACTCCAAATTTTTTTCTAATATTCTCCACATAAATTTCCATCTCTTGCATGGCACTATTAAAGATACTTTTTGTCTTTTTCACAGAAAAAGGGATTTCTTTAGACATGAGGTAGCAGTTATTTATAGGAACCCATGCCCTACAGGGAAAAAAGAAGGACATGTCAGTTTGTTTAAAGAAAAACATTTTATATTGTAGTTATGAATATACAGTAATTAATGGTTAAGGCCATTTGTTCAAATATTGGGATGACAAGTGGCACATGAATGAAATGTATCGATCCACCCATTTTCTGACACTACTTAATGTAGGTTCAGGGTTGTGGGGAGAAAGAGCCTACCCTTAATATTTATCAAGCAGTATTTTTTTATAAAATTGTTCCAGTAATAAAAATTTATAAAAACACTGCTTGCTAAATTTTAGGTATAGTAAAACAGCAAAAATTAAACACATTTTGGCTGTAAGGCTCCTTTATTAGAAGAAAAAATATAAAAAAAAAAAAACCTGAACTAAAGTTAACTTTAAAATAAATATTTACAAGAAATAAAACACTGTAAACTGAAATTCCATGTACAGTATGTGGATGTCACCCTCTTAGTGTCAATCTGAACTTCAGTTGTCCAGGACCACAGATGATTTAATGGGTGATTAAGTCTTCGGTTAAGTGCCTTTCTCTACCTCTGGAATGAGTGTCCAGCTAAGAATGGATCTTATTAAAAATCACATCTAAAATAATACATATTTAAAATGGCACTTTGTGATTTAAGGCACATTGTGTCTTTGTCATCTGTTTAAAAATATTTTTTGTTTTTTCTTTTAGAATTATTTTATCAAAAGAAGCATGTTATAAAATAAATGCATCAATATTACACTTATTTCTGGCACTGAATATAGTACATTTATAAGCAATTTGCACAACACATTACCTATCATGTTGCCCAAAAAATCGGGCATCAACCTGTCCATCTTTGTCTCTTAAAGCTTTGGCAGGCCAAAATGGAAAGCCTTTCAGTTTTGCCCATACTAGAGGATGTGGGTTGCTCTAAAAAAGAGGAAACATTTTAAATAAGCGTATCTATTCTACTTTAATAAATCAGGTGTTTATATGAACTTAAGTCACTAAATCAATGTTTCTGGTCTCGAGCAATAGATGAAAGGAACACTGAAATACAGTATGTTAAGAAAAATCATAGAGATGTGTTAAAAAATGAAACTCTGGCTTAGGAAAATTAAACTTATGATGTCTAGTCTACACCAAATTTAGATGTTGATGGCATTACAAGAAGTTTAAAGATTTAGATATATTATTAGGAGCTTCCCTCATGAAGCAGCAAATTATGCTGTGAGAACTTTATTTAGTTACTGCTATGTTTAAGTTAAAATTTTCTTTATACTTGGGAACCAACTTACACACGGTTCACAAAACCAGTTTTCTCTTTTCTGGCAAGCTGAAAGATAGCATTCTGGACAAACTTCAATTTCATTCATCTGCAAAGAGTAAAAGAATGAATTAATGTTGCTCTTAGTGCTTCATTATCTCCAATCATAAAAAGGGAAGAAAATGATTAATATTACTTTTGCTGGGAAAAAAAAATTAAAATAAAAAAAAAAAACTTGCTTAAAAGAGAAACGATAAAAACGATCTATGCAAACGAATGCCCCAAAATAAATGAAGTGTTAATAAAAATGGTTTCCGTCCATCCATTCATTTTCTTAAGCCAGAAACTAACCCCAGACAGAATGTTCACCTATTCCAGTGCAAACTTAAATACCTACCCATGATGGCAGTACAAAGATGCTAATAACATTAGCACATCTATAGGAAACCAGGATATCTAGAGAAAATCCGTTGTCACACACATGCGCATGACCTCACTTCCTCTAACCGACTTTAAATTCGCCATTTTGTTTTTCCTAATTCAGGTCTGTCTTAGACTTAGCTCTGAAAACATTTCACTGCTTTGTTTTTTGAACCAAACTTCCATTAAATGGGGTGGCTACCCCAAACCTTTTTGTGGCGTTTGTCCATCATTTGACACCATGTGGACACTTGAATAGTCAAACTTTACACATTCACTGGGAAATCATTTGAACTCATATCATTAATCTCATAGACAGCAAATTTAATCGAAGTGCCACACTGTTGCCCAAAAAAAGTTTAATAGCCATAAAAAATATATTATCAAATATATAAATACTATACAGATATAATTTGTTTCAATAATGTTACTATTTATATGAAGACACTGACAAAAGAATGTCATATTTTATATAACTATTGTGACAAAGTCCAGTCTATTAAGCAGAATAATCTACTAACAATATATTTATTTGTGGTGCACTTGTGTGGCATTTAAGCAAAAAATAAAAATATGTTGTTCTAAAATCTTACCTCATGTTCACATATTTTCACAATAACCTTAGCGGTTTGTGTCAGCTTGTGATTACCTACAATAAAAGAAACATCCTAAATTTCATCTGCCTAACAATCATATTGTATACATACGCACAAGTACAAAGACAGAAAACATAATTCTGAAATCCACTGGCAAAAAGCAGCACTCCATACTCGCCTCCATTGTAAATAATACAGTTGTGTAAGATCCATTTGACATCAGCAAGGAAGGCCTCTGTGCAGCCATACATTTTCTTTTTAATGTTCTGAAAATTTGCAGAAAAAAAAAACAATTAATCCTAGTAAATGTTCACTCATTACACAATATTTTTTATAAATTAGTTCAGCATAATGAGTTTTATTCAAATTGAACACATTGTTTTGTTTTATTTTGAATATATACTGAAAATATATTATACACACCTTTTCCAAAGTGCAGAGGTCCATGGGATGGAATATATATTCGGCATAGTCTGGATGTTGTTCAAGGGAAACAGGTTTTTGGAATGGCTCAGTCTGTAGTAAAGAAAAAAAAAAAGCACAGATAAATCAGCTAACTGAAAAGAACAGTTCCATAGAATGAGAGAGTTAACTGTCCATTCCTCTTGCACTCTCATAACATGAAAATATACTTAACAAGCAGTAATAATAAATTACCATACCATACAATGCCATTCTCAAACCTGCTTAATCCAGTTTAGCGTTGTGGGAGGTTGAAGCCTATTCCAGAACTATTAGGCATAAGTCAAAAAATAGTCCTTGACACTTCAACAGTCCATTGCATTGTATACATTAAATGAAATAAAAACATAAAGGTACCGAATAGTTAATGTAGAAGATTCTACGACAGTCATAATTAAACAAAACAATAGGTCAAAGAAGACAAAGTCCATTTTTTGAATAACAGAAGTATATAAGGTTGGAAGTGATGCACAAGACATATGGTTTAATTATGCATTCTCTTTATTCATGTGAGCCTGCTGGTGTCTGCAACTTGCATTTCACAAACTGCTGACTTATACAACTACTGCCTTATAAGTCTTTATTCAGAAACCAACCACTATTACCACAATCCTGCAAAGACATGAAATAGAAGCAAAGAGCAAAGCACACACACACGGCACTCCATTATACACAGCAGCTGCCCAATAAATCAGAAAGGTCACCAACAGACATGTTACTGTATTACTTTGGGATGTGGAAGGAAACTAAATACCTGGAGACAACCCATGCAGCCACAGGAAGCACATGCAAACTCTAAACGAATAGTGATAGGCCTAGGATTCAATCTCAACATCACAAACAAGTGCACTACCCTGTCATCACGACAAACATATTTATTTATGTCTTTTATTCTGCTTTCAGCCTCAGCATAAATGCTGCACATTGGCATATTAAGCTTACATCAACTGAATGTGTGTCATGCTAATAAACTGCAGCTATTCAATAATTATACCAACATTTTTCTGTGATAAGTGAGTAATAAAAATAATACTGTGAATTTAAATATGATCCTGTTAAAAGATGAGCATTTTTGTTATACTCCTCCTCTAAAAGACTGAAGATACCAACTTAGTTCAGTGGGATATAAATTTTTAACTATACAATATAGTTGAATAATATTTGTTTACAGAGTAAGCTGATATGATATGATGTCTGGACTATACATTGGTAACAACACTGATCATAATTAGCAGCAGTATGTATTTCTGTAACATTTCCTGTGATTAGGTGTTCAAATGAAAAGACACTGACCCAGGACAGGTAATTTATATTGCAGCATTATAAAAAGGCTATTGTGGAACACTGCCTGAAGTATGAATTTCTCACAAACATTGAGTCAGTTCAAACTAGGCATTTAGATCCTAGGAATCATGAGGCACAACAGAAAACCATTTGGTCAACTAGTTTGTTAGGCATTAAAATTATTCTGGGTAATCGGGCACTTGCCAAATCATGCTGAAAATGTTTAGAAATTTGATGATAGTTCTCTTATCTTTATACTGTAGATATGGTATTTCTCAGTGCTAAATGAAATGTGAATTACTTTTTTTTCTTTATATGCTACCACCAGTAAAAAATACTAACTACACGCAAGTAACATGTTAAAAAAGAAAAAAATGCATATCAGTTTCATTATTTACATGAAAAAAATAGTTTTTAATGGATTATCCACGACATTTTAAGTCTGTTACAGTCTACAGGTATGGATAAAATCCCTTTGACTTATACAAAACAATTAAAGAAGAACAAACAATTTTGTATTCAGATATCCTACCATGGTATTTGAAGGTCAATTAAATAATTTCATATTAACCCTTTCGGCCCTGATATCCTATTACTAGTAAATATAAATATGCAGCCATTTTTGTAAAGCACAGGTACGTTTGCAGCCATTGGGACCGGGTGTGCTACTATTAGCACAGACTGGAGAGACTGGCATACAGTCTGCAAAACACGGAAGTGAAAATGGATGCTTCTGGACTGTACGCACCATATAGTAAGTATCTCCACTTTCAATTTTATTTCCTCAAGAAGATTGAACTATTTGGCAGCTATTGTATAATAATACTGATATTTTTTTTTTATTTTTGAGCTTCCTAGACACCCCAAAGGCAGAGTATCTCACAAAATAATTTTTCCAATAAAAACAGAAAATCCAGGGCTGAAAGGGTTAAACCTTTACGTGAAAATTAATTTAACAATTACAGTGTGCTGTTCTGCTGTCTCCCTGTTGATAACTGATATGCTAATGCTAAAAAATCACATCTGTAGCATTGACCTGTAAGGGACTGATTTCATTATGCACCTTCTTGCCCCCTACAAATGTAGCCGTACATAATTTCCTCCTTCACTTCTGCTTCCCAGCTTCTCACATATTTTTTGTGAAATGAGTCTAACTGAGCGCGGGGCAGACAGGGACAAAGATGATCTTTATTTACATAGCCAACATAATTGGAAGACTGTTATGTCTCTTGCACAACTTCACAAACGGGTTTTGCATCAGCAAACAAGAGTAAAATATATTTAGAAGGACCATGCTTCTTTCAGTGTCTTTCCTGCATGCAGCACCAAAAATCTCCAAGACAGACTGGCAACCTTCTACACATACCCTAAGTACTACTTGAGCTTCTTTAGGGCCATGCATGCATGTTCCATTACAAATCTGGAAAACATCTTATTAGGGTTTTCTTGCATGCAGCATGACATTCTTGGTTTGAAACTAAGTTTTTATACATGTGAAATTTAAACATGTATTAATTAAATTCAATAAAAACTTAAATTCAAAAAAGACACTATTAAAAATTAAACAACATATCACCTTGGGCAGACATCCTCCTGAAGCAACATAAATGTCCCTCTCCGCCCTGCGCCTGCAGTTAGACAATGTTTGCTCCTTTCAACTTTACTTCTATTTTCATGGCTATGTATGTTGTGCTGCATTAAAAAATATGGTTAGAAAGTGTAGGTTAAATGTAATGTCCTTGCTATAAAGAGAGTATGCGTTGAGCATACTTCTATTGGTGACTGTCACATTTTTTTAAACATCACTTTGGGGATTTATATAAAACTTCCAGATTAAAAAAAAATCTGAATAAACATGTACGCTCTTCATACCACATTCAGTGCCAAAGTGGTCACTAGCAAACCCATTAACATATGGTGTTAGAATTTAAAGTCAAAAAAAGTGTTACAAGAACCATATTTTCAGTTGTACATTATATGTGAAAGAGCATATTTCAAGTGACCTAAATCACTTGTATAAAGTGTAGTGTAATACATGCTGACAGTAGATGTGTTTTAACTCTGCAAACTGTAGGCATCAAAAACAAATTCAGAGCTGCCATTACTTATTCTGTCCTCTTTCCCACTCACAGTGACATTCTCAAGCTGCACAGCACCCCAGGCTCATGAAACTATCTTTTAGAGAAATGTTTACGCCAAGTGGAAGGTCTGACTTTATGCAACTTCAGGTACCATCAATATATTAATATAAATGAGGCTATTCACACCTGATGACCTTCTGTGGATGATGGTAAATGCTTGCTAATTATTTGAAGTGTAGCAACGCAGTATGACATAAATAGATAAGAGGTGACATTGTGATGAAGTACTGGCACGCTTGCCTCACAGTTCAGGAACACTGGTTTCCAATAACTAAGCTGTGACTGTGGCTGTGCCATTGTTAGCCAGAGACACTTCAGCTGAATGCAGAATTCACATGGATCCATTGAATAAATTAAATAAATGAATGACTTCAGAACAATTATTTAAGTGAAATCCACAAACTTGTAATTGACCATGTATGAGTAAGTTTAGGTGCTTGTTTGAATATGCCCTTAAAATAGATTGATGCCACACCCAACGTGCTTCCTTGTTATCAATGCTACTTAATAAGGTATGTGTCCCTGCAGTCCTAAATTCAATTAAATGTGTCTGAAAACAGATGGATGGATACAGGGGAGAATCTACCATTAGGGATTTCTGGGTGTGTGCCCAGGGGCACTTGATGGCAAGGGTCCTTATTATCTTGCAACCCAACCTCCCCGGCTCGGTGAAGAGATTGATTGCCCACGTGCCAAATTCAACCAAGGGTGACCAGTTCCAAACACTCTCAACCCAATGAAGCAATTGAGTGTCTATGCCAGCCCCCTGGTGAAATGACTGATTGTCTTTGGGCCAAATTCAACAAGAAGGATCCCCCCAGAATTCCCCATCCCATTGTCTCAGCGCAGAAATTGTTTGTTAAAAGTAAGTTCCTGTTAAGGCACTCTGTTCATTAAGTCACCCAGGGGCCTGTGGGGGTTTTTATCCAGCCTTAGATGGAAATTTAAATCAAAGACAAATCATTATCTGGAAATGAACTTCTTCCTATCTTTAACATAAAAAGGCAATCACACTGCTGTTTAGTTAGTCCACTGAACGTGAACATTAGGATCCAGCTACAGACAAATACATTCAAACCACTCCACCAACCCAGGGTATTAGCACAACCATAACCTTGACAGTGTGAAGGAGAACATTTTTGACTTCCATGGTCAGCAAGGACATTGATGTGATGTTTTCCCTTTAAAAAACATATTTTATATATATATATATATATATATATATATATATATATATATATATATATATATATATATATATATATATATTGTGAGAGATGGCTGGCAGTTTATCCCGGCCAACACCCCCAGGCCGCTAGATGGAGTCCTCCCTGCAACATGGAGGTGCCCCGAACTCCCGCATGGCATCATGGACAATGGAGTTTAGCTTCACAGCCCTGCTGGATACCGTGGGGGCTGCCAGAAGATGCTGCAGGGAGGCACAGGGATTTATATTTTTCTTATAGCCCAGAAGTACTCCCTAGTCATGAGGACGGAAGAAATGAAGTACTTCCGGGCTGAAGAAAAAGAGGAGTTTCTATCTGACCCGGAAGTGCTATTGAATCACATGCACTGAAGGACAGAAGCACTTCCGGGTCGACAACTATTTAAAGGACTGTGGGAAACCCAGCAGACAGAGCCGGAGTTGGGAGAGAGTGCGACAGTGCTGCTGGGTGGAGAGGAGGATTGAATTATTGGTGATTATTGTTTATTATTGTGTATTGTGGAAGTGCTTTGTGCACAGTATTGAAGAAATTAAATTCAATTTTGATACTTGTACCTGTGGTCTGGATGTGTTGTTTGTGGGAGCGACAGCGCCCCCTATTGTCACTATATATATATATATACACATACATATGTGTATATATATAATATATATATATATATATATATATATATATATATATATATATATATATATATATATACATACAGTGGAACCTCGAGATACGATCACCTCTGTATACGAGAAATTCAAAATACGAGGAAAGTATGAGTGAAAAATTCAGATCTAAATATGAGCATTGGCTCACGTAACGAGCCACGAGCCAGGCTGTGGGTATAGCTCGCGGGTTAGCGAGGGGGCGTGGTAGCTGTAGCGAGCCGCAGGGCGATCTGCGTTGTCTGCGTTTCTCACCTAAGTGCACAGGTTGGAAACTGCCCACATCCATGATTTGTCCTGTGCGAGCGAGCGAGTACAGGCTCGCGTGTAGCTGAACAGGCGAGCCAAACAGCTGAAGCAGGACGGTGTAGAGAAGGTCATTAAGTGTCTCGCCTGTTGCAGAGCCCGCATGGGAGAAGCAGGTGAGACGCTAACAGAGAAGAAGCACCGGGGATTGTCATCTGTTTTTTGAAGACTGCTTCCTGTTGACGTTTTAACCTCGTGTTAAAGGATTGTTATTCTTATGTACTTTAAACCTCCACTTCACAACTGTTTTAAGGATTAAAGATTTATTGAATGCTCTACTGCACTTTGGACACCTGTTTTGATTCTTTTAATAATCAGTTATATTATTTACCAGTGTTATTTATTAAAGGTAGACTACAGTATATATAATTTATCAGTGTTATTTGTTAAGAAAATTGATTTTTATGTTAATATATTTGGGATGCGGAACGGATTAACTGGATTTCCATTATTTTCAATGGGGATGTTTGTTCTAGATACGAGAAATTCGCTATACAAGCTCAGTGCTGGAACGAATTAAACTCGTATCTAGAGGTTCCACTGTATATATATATATATGTGTGTGTATACACACACACACACACACACACAGACACACACACCAGAATTCAAATGACACTACTATCCATATTACTAACCGAGAATGGTAAACCGGATGATGGACGCAGGCACATCCGGCCATGGGCCGTATGGACGCAGGCACATCCGGCCATGGGCCGTAGCTGCAAAAAGACGTACTGCGCCGGCGCAACAAACAGTCCACGAGAGTCGGCTGAGGACCCGAGAATGACGGACAAAAGAGGTCGAGAGAGGCGGATGAGGGTCCGCGAGAGACG
This sequence comes from Erpetoichthys calabaricus, assembly GCF_900747795.2. Taxonomy (NCBI): domain Eukaryota; kingdom Metazoa; phylum Chordata; class Cladistia; order Polypteriformes; family Polypteridae; genus Erpetoichthys; species Erpetoichthys calabaricus. The sequence goes on along the minus strand of NC_041403.2, from coordinate 94,954,518 downwards.
CAGGCGCAAAAAGAGTCCGACAAGAGCACAGAAAACAGGAGTGAGCACATACAGAAAGGAGTCACAAAAATGAGGCTCAACAAGCACCAAAATAAGGAAAAAAAAACATTAAAGAGTACTCAAACGAGGGGAAAGCATGAAACACATTGCACACGAAGCTACACACAACAAAAAAAAAAGAACAGACGAGCGCACAATAGCAAGGTACGACCATACCCCCGCCACCCTACAGGCACGGGACGGGACACACACCAAGAGGGGGATTCAACAAGCGCATGGAGGACCAAAAAAAAGAACACAAAACCACCCCACAGACCCTACAAGCAAGGGACGGGGCACACACAAAGAGAGGGATTCAAACAAGACACAGGAACACAAAAAGAAACAAAACGCTCGCGCAACAACAATCCCCCCCCACACATCCATAAGATGTGACACCCAAAGCCACATATTCGAAAGTGAACGTCAGCACCTTCACACTAGGCAGCATAGGTGTCGGCATAGGTGTCAGCATAGGTGTATGTCCTTTCAATAAAGCACTATTAACCGTTCAACTGCAGAAAAGGCTCCATATTAACAGTGAGTGCAATTATCCTTATTACTTATCCATATTTCGCATGCTGAGAAAGAAACAAGTCATGAATACACGCTCACGGGTACAAAACGATTCGGAAAGGATAACGGGAACAAACACACGTACACGAAAGAAACAAGAAAATAGACGACGGCGCATAAAACGCGCTTCTGAAACACCGGGAGAGAAAATGTCAAGGATCGAAAAAAGGAAAGCGCAAGTGACACCGTTACAGAGACGTGCCCAAATGGACAGACACAATGAACGTAGACGCATTCAGCGCGCGGGTCAAAATGCTGCATCGAAAGAAGCACGATTACAAACCGAAAGAGCTCGCGTGTCATACATACAAAAAAGGGAGCGAACAGACAGAATAAATGAACGGAGACGTGAACGACGCGCAAATGAACTGACAGAAAAAAAAAAAGCAAGACGCGAAAAGCGCAAAGCTCAAATGACCGACATACAAAAACGGACAAGGCTCGATACAAACAATGCACGGCGTAGACTGAAACGGACTTTGCGCAAAGCCGAGGCGAATAAAAAAAAAGAAAAAAATAGCGCGTCACAAATAATGGACATGCAACAAAAAGGCAAGCAACCGCAAAAAGCAAAACATGCCCGTCGGGGTCATCAACGCCACGCACCTGTTAAACGCTTACGACAATTGGCTGAAAACGCCTTCAATAAGGAATCCACTATTGAGGAAAATTCATTGGGATTAATGAATGTCATTTGCAATCATTGTCATTCACTTAACTTCACAGAAGAAACAACTGGCAATACAAATAATGAATTTACACGTTGTTGTCAAAAAGGTCAGATTGCACTGCCTCCTTTACATTCATATCCTGAATATCTAAAGAAGCTTCTAACTAACGATGTGCCTGAAAGTAAAAACTTTATGAACTGCATTAGATCCTACAATAGTTCATTTGCTTTTGCATCTACCGGAGTAAATATCAGGCCACCAAAAGGCAATGGCCCATACTGCTTTCGCATATGTGGACAAATATTGCATCGCATTGGAACAGTGCACCCTCAAACAAATCAACAACGCAAATATGCACAAATCTACATCCTAGATCCGGATGAGGCGATCTATCAACGCATGAACCTTCCTGAAAACAAACAATGCACAGAGCTTATAATGAGAAACGTCACTCATGTCATAAACGAGCACCCATTAGCTAAATCTATAAAAATGCTACATGAAGTTGAAAAGGAGGCAAATACAAAAGCAAATGCAGAAGGTATAGCAGCAACTACAATTGCTTTGGTCTTGATAAAGGACAAAGAACAAGATCCAAGACGATACAATCTGCCCGTCGTTAATGAAGTGGCAATTGTCTTTCAAAGTAAAGATGGTGAGCCTCCATTTCACAGAGATATTGTTCTACATTTACGTCCTGATAAAAACAACACACCTACATTCAAACGCATAGACATTTGCTTTCCGCTTCTTGATACTTTAACATACCCCATATTATTTCCGACTGGACAGGAAGGATGGAGTGCTACAATTTCAAGAATTAAAAAACAGCAGGCACAGAGACGATCACGTGTATCCATGAAAGAATATTTCTCCTACAGACTCTCAGTAAGGGACGACTTTAATCCATTACTCAATGCAGGAAAGCTAACTCAACAATACATCGTTGACGTTTATGTTAGAGCGGAATCAAATGATCTGCAGTGGATAAAAAACAACCAGCCTTCACTTAGAGCCGATAAATACAAATCGCTGCTGGACTACATTAATCGGGATGCTGACGTCATGGAGCACCCGGCTGGAAAACCTGTTATTCTACCATCATCCTTTCAAGGCAGCCCACGCAATATGCAACAACATTACCAAGATGCCATGGCTATCGTAAGAAAATTTGGAAAACCAGATCTGTTTATCACTATGACCTGCAATCCTAAATGGACAGAAATTACAAATAATCTTAAGCCGTGGCAGAGAGTCGAACATCGTCCTGATTTGGTTGCAAGAGTCTTTAAACTTAAACTGAATAACCTCCTACAAGATATCAAACAAAAATCTCTATTTGGAACTGTCACAGCCATTATCCACGTTATCGAGTTTCAGAAGAGAGGTTTACCACACGCCCATATATTACTAATACTTGATGAGGATTCCAAAATACGCACTGAATCTGACATCGATAAAATAGTCAAAGCTGAAATTCCAGACCGTGACACCTCTCCACGCCTTTTTCAAATTGTTATAAAGAATATGATTCATTCACCATGTGGCCCTACAAATCCAAACAGTCCATGTATGCTTAATGGCAAATGTTCAAAAGGCTTCCCCAAAGACTTCCAAGACGTTACACTTGGTAATATAAATGGATACCCTAAATATAGAAGACGAAAGACAACTCAATTACAAATTCGTCCAGGTCATTCAATTGACAACAGCTGGGTCGTTCCATACAATCCTTATTTATGTTTACGCTACAACTGCCATATAAATGTGGAGATCTGCGCTACAGTAAAAAGCGTTAAATATCTATTCAAATACGTATACAAAGGACACGATTGTGCTAATGTCTCCATATCTGAAACAAATGATCACGATGAAACTCGAATGTATGTTGATTCACGGTACGTCAGTGCTCCGGAGGCCATTTGGAGAATATTTTGCTTTCCTATGCACCATCAGAGCCACACAATATGTCGCTTACCAGTTCATTTGGAGAACGAACAAACTGTCTGTTTTCATGCAGGTCATGAGGCACAAGCAGCAAAGAGAGCAGCCACAAAAGATACTAAACTAACTGCGTGGTTTAAACTCAATCAAAACGATCCCAACGCTCACCGTTGGAAATATTGGGAAATACCTGTTCACTATGTTTGGATTGACAATGGCAATTTCTGGAGAAAACGACATCACCACGGTGATAATGTCATAGGACGAATGTACACAGTCAGTATTAAAGAACCTGAAAGGTTTTACCTTCGATTACTTCTTCAACATGAAACCGGAGCTACATCATTTCACGACATTAGAACTGTACAAGATGGCTACACCATCAAACTCTGTCAGACATTCCAACAGGCGGTAAATGACAAAGGATATTTATTAGATGATACAATTTGGCAAAAAACTCTACACGATGCGATATCCTATTCAATGCCATGTCAAGTTCGACAACTATTTGCTTATATCTGTGCCTTCTCATCACCATCAGATCCTTTGACCCTCTGGAATACAAACAAAATGGGAATGATTGAAGATATTTGCAAAAAAATTCATGATACTAATGATTCCTGCATCGACTGTGAAGCCTATGCACTACACGACATTCGATTGGCTCTTATGCTCCTTGGGTATACATTGGAAAACTTCCATTTACCAAATGTTCCAGATTCCTTACCGGATATAAATTACACACCTATTGATCTACAACAAGAAGAACGAATTGCACAAACTATGCTTTCCTCTTTAAATGAATTACAATCTGATGCTTTTCAACAAATTATTCATGCCACGGAGGACAACAGCCCTATACCCAAATGCTTCTTTCTTGACGGCCCTGGAGGAAGCGGAAAAACATACCTTTATGAAACACTTATACATTTCTTTGCTGCAAGACAACAGATAATTATCTCATCTGCTACAACCGGAGTGGCAGCAAATCTGTTAATAAATGGTCGTACATGTCACTCAATATTCAAAATACCGGTCCCAATCACAGAGACATCAGTATCTACTATGAACATTCACAGTAGCAATGCCCGAGACATCCGTCTTGCAAAACTGATAATTATTGATGAATGTACAATGGCATCCAGTCACTTACTCAACACCATTGATAAACTTCTACAAACGTTGATGAATAATAATATTCCCTTTGGAGGAAAAGTTCTTTTATTAGGAGGAGATTTTAGACAATGCTTAGCTATTGTTCCACATGCCATGCGCTCAGCTATTGTTCAGTCCACCTTAAAATACGCAGACAATTGGCATTGCTTTAAAACAATACAGTTGGTACAAAACATGCGATGTCCAGATCCAGAATATAACAGTTGGCTGATACAACTGGGAAATGGTACACTCACAAATACAGATGGACTTCACCCAGATATTATTTCCATTCCACAATCCTTTATCTCAGACGACTTAGTAAAAGAGATATTTGGAACAGCAATCACATTAGACCAAATACCCCTGTTAACACAACGCACTATATTATGTCCAAAAAATATTAATGTTAATCACATTAATAACCAAGTCATTTCATTACTTCCTGGAGAGACACAGATCTTTCTAAGCTCAGACAAAGTTGACTCTGATGACGACAATGAACATATAAATTTCCCCTTAGAATATTTGAACACTATTAACCCTGCCGGATTACCACAACACGACCTTGCCCTTAAAAACGGAACAATAATCATGCTATTAAGAAACCTTAACACAAAACAGGGTTTATGCAATGGCACACGGTTAGTCGTCAACACCATGACACGCAATGTTATTCAAGCAACAGTTCTTACAGGATCACATGCTAACAATACTGTTCTCATTCCTAGAATTGACCTTACAAGTTCTGAGCTAGAATTACCTTTTACATTGAAACGCCGACAGTTCCCCATTAAACCTGCATTTGCCATGACCATCAACAAATCACAAGGACAAACCATGGACAAGGTTGGCATCTACCTCTCTGAACCCGTTTTTGGACATGGACAACTTTATGTTGCCTTCTCACGTGTTCGCCGTTCATCTGACGTTAAAGTTAAAATTATAAATAATCCATGCCAGGGAAGACTCATTCAAGGAGAAGACACCATCTTTACTACTAATGTTGTATACAAAGAAATATTCCAATAAAACATTAATATATGACAAACACTCTATTTGTTATTTCTATGGGCATCATCCAAAGCTGCACACTATTCTATATCTAATTCATACATCTGACTCTTTCTCATGTCCCAACGCCAGGGGTTGGCAAGCGAAGCGAGCAGGGGGCGGAGCCCCCTAGTCAATTTATAATGCCGCTCCTCTGCTACACGCTCTTAAAATAATATTCTTCTACGTGTTCAAAAACATTATTTTTCTACCCTAGTTTTTTACAAACAGGTGTTAATTGACCTGTATTTATTACAGAAAAAACAGACATGATGTGTGTTTTTATATATCTGAACAGAAAGGAGAGAAAACAGAGCACTGCCTGGCAGAATGTAGTTAAGCCATCCAATAGGTCATCGCACATCCCAAAACAAAATTAATTACAGTCCATTACAAGGTGCTTTACGTAATAAAAATGTTGTAGCAATACAAAGTGAAAAGCATCATACAATATATGGCCAAAAGTATGTGGACACCTGATCATCACAACTATATGAGCTTGTTCGACATCACATTCCAAAACCATGGGCATTAATTTAGAGATGCCCACCCCATGGCTATAACAGCCTTTCCATAAGATTCTGGAGTGTTTCTGTGAGATTCTTGTCCTCCTTTAGCAAAAAGAGCATTTGTGAGACCTGGCTCACAACCTAAGTTCCAGTTCATGCCAAAGGTGTTCAATAGAGCTGAGGACAGGGCTCTGTGCAGGCCACTCAATTTCCTTTACACCAGACTCATCAAACCTTAACTATACAGACCTGATTTTTGTGCAGAGGGCACATCCTTTCCCAAACTACTGCCACAAGATGGAAGCGACAACTGTCTAAAATGTCTTTATATGCTGTACCATTAAAAATACCGTTCACTGGAACAAAGGGAACTAGCCCAAACCTTGAAAAACAGCTCCGGACCATTATTCCCTGTAAAGGGTGGAAGAGATGGACCCCATTCTATGCCTCAGCCAGGAGGCTGGCATGACATGCCAACATAGATGGATTGGCACCCTGGTAGGGTTGGACAGAAGAGCCTTACTCAGCTGGGGTTGGTCAGTATAATGGAAGGATCGGGGAGTCAGCCTTTCAAGTTGGTATGCTCCCTTGATATGCAAGGTGGCAGTGCCCCTGGACCTGCACACCCATTCATACACCTGCAGGTCATACTGGGAATTGTAGTCCCATTGGTCAGCCCTGCTGGGTTCCATGGGTGTCACCAGGGGGAGGTATAGGAAATGGCTGTCCCTACTCTGGCAAGCTTCCGCCTGACCTGGAAGTGCTTCCTTCAGGCAATGTCATGGCACTGTAAGTACTCCTGGGTCCGGCATTAAACGGGGTTCCTCATCTCACTCGGGGAGTTGAAGTCAGGTGGAAGAGGACAACACTCGCCTAGAGGAGTGAAGGAAGGAGTGAAGAAAAGAAAAGAAAAGAAAGGAAAGGAAGGGAAAAGAAAAGAGTTGGTTAATGAGAGGCATGTAGAAAGGTATTTTGTGTAATAAAAACATTGATTTGAGCCCAGGACTGGAGTTGGCAGTATTTGGGATGGGCCTTCAACACCCCTTAGTGGCCACACCCTTGCCACCAAACTGTACATTAAGCAGTATGGAAGGTAGTATTCTCCTGTCATCCACCAAACCCAGATTTATCCATCATCCTGACAGACAGTGAAACAAGATTCATCACTACAGAGAACCAGTTTCCACTGCTCCAGAGACCAAATGACACTTGGCATTGCGTACAGTGATCTTAGACATGTGTGCTGCTGCTCAGCCACAAAAACCTAGTTCATGAAGCTCCTGATGCAGAGTTCTTGTGCTGATGTTGCTTCCAGAGGCAGCTTAGAACTGTTTTGTGAGTGATGCACCAGAGGATAAGTGATTTTCACAAGCTGTGTGCTTCAGCATTAGGTGGCCCCGCTCTATGAGTTTAGATGGTCTGCCACTTCATAGTTGACTTGTTGCTGGTGCTAGATGTTTCCACTAGATGCTTGCAATAATAGCATTTACAACCAGGGCAGATCTAGCAGAGTAGATATTTCATGCACTGACTTGTGGCAAAGGTTACATCCTATGACAGTGCCATGTTTAAAGTCACAGAGTTCTTCAATACAACCTATTCAACTGCCAATGTTTGTTAATGGAGATTGCATGACTACGTGCTTGATTTTATGCATTTTATGCACCTGTTGATAAAGTGTGTGTCTGAAACACCTGAACTCAATATACTGGAGGGTGTCCACAATGTTTCTGGCCATATAGTGTATTTATAAATAGCTGGTAAACACAGTAAAACACTGATTTCATTGACTGCACTATGGTCATAATTGTCTAATAAACTGTCATATTGTAGCACAAACTAAATAAAAAATAAAATAACTAAAGATGTCACTTGGAAAAAAAACCTGAAACATCTAGGTGTAGATTTAAACTCTTGTTCAATGATTAGTGCCTATGTTTAAATATTCTGTATCTAAAAGCAAGTTAAGTAACATAGAAGCTGACTATGCTTAACCTTTAACTTCAATAAAAATTAAAGAAATCAAGAGTGGGTATTTATAGCAATGGGTTGGAAATATTAAGAAGACCGTGTGTACTTAAATTAATCAAACTAAATTTTCTTAATGTTGAAAAAGGACACAAATGTAATCATTTGACTACAAAAAATATTCAAGGATGTATATTTTGATAAAAGATCAAAAGCAAATTCACTTTGTTGTCATTCAATGAAATAATTTCTGTCAGTGTTCCAGCTGACCTTTGGTGGTCACATGACAGTTTCCAAAGAAAGAAACACATTATCCAAAGCATCTCAGGTTGTTGACTGTGGTTTTTTAAAAATTAAAAAAGAAAGAACAAAAAAGACAAAGAAAAGGTAGCCAAATTACAGGGCATCATCATGTACCTTATATAAAAGTGAACAAACAAAATAAACTGTATATAACTAAAATAAATATTTTTCAGATTAAAAGATTGAAAAGATCATGTATATCAAACTTAACAATGCACGACTATATAAAAATCTTACCCCAGGTTGCTTCATCTTCTGCAAAGCAAATTTAAGGAGATAAGACAGCTGATCTATCGTTAACATTGTCATGGCTTTACTTTGAGTTTCAATGCATTCGGCAACTGTTATTTTCTGTGTGGAGGGGAAAAATATATTAAAATTTTTTCCTACTAGATATTTTAGTATAATTTTGCAGAGAACATCAGCTAACATAACCTTAAATAACTGTTATTCTATTGATGTCACGGGATATCAATGTGTCTGTTTTCATGTAATACAGTTATATTGTGTTTTCCCAATCAAAAAACACTGTCCAGATAACTATCTTTAAACATATTTCTATATAAATCATAAATAACAACAAAATGGGCTATTTTGTATATTAAAACAATCAATGCTGTAAATGTCTGAAGGTTATTTGGAAAATCAATAGTATGCATAAAGAACAAGTAAAATAGGTCTAGGTCAATAAACAATGTAGTGTTATAATTTCTATAAAAATCACTTTTGAAGGTGTTTTTTCAGAACTGCAAATACACTTTCTCCCATTACTTTATCTATAAAATGTTACTGTTAAGAATACTGCACCAACCCCAATTTCCCAGTACCTCACATTCTGGGCAGAACCAGTCCCCTTCAGGCTCAGCTGTCAGTTTCAGACACTTTGCATGGTACACCCGTGGGCAAAGCTCACAGCAGAGGACTTGGCCCTCCCGGTGACACACCCAGCAATAGAAGTCATTTCGGCCGTCCTGTGGTACAACATCAACAGGGTCTGAGGTGAGTGGCTGCTTCATATAGTAAAATGGACCATGTCTTAGTTCTGACTGAAATGCAGGCAAGAAAAACAAGTTTGGTTACAAAATACATGAGTATGATATTTTAAGGCACAACACTTACATGTGAATATCACCATGCAAAGGTGGATGTCAAATTTCATTTTAATACATTTCTAAAACAAAGCTGAAATGTCTAAAATTAAATAAGGGTTTTCTTCAAAGTCTATAGTACATCTTGAATAATTCAGTATATTGAAACTACCTCAATAATCATTTGCATTACCTGTCTGTTTATAACTCTATATGAATCTGAAGGTTATGTCTTTTCATGAATGCTTCAAGTCATTCCTTCCAAACACTAACATCTATATATTGCATTTCAATGAAGCATGAATATATTCTGATGGAAGCAGAGCTGAAGCTCAGGAAAATCAGAAGTAATAAGATTTAAAAATATAAATTAATTTTCAAAAGGCTTGAAAGTTAAAAAAAAATAAGTTTAGCGCTTTCTGGAAAGCAGATAAACAAGAATGACATAGATGGAATTTAAGAATTCATGGGATGCTGATCTACCATCATTAATGGCACTATGTGAAAAACTGCAAGATATGCCATAATAAACAGCCTTAAAAATGTCAAGTACATTAACTAAAGAAGTGATTCTAAAGACGTCAACTAGTCTGACAATCTAAAAATTAAGACTGGCAAATCAAGAATCTAAACATCAAGCTTGTTTGATTAACCCAATATCACATCTAAATGTTTTGTTAGAAACCACTGATGTCTCAGCTTTAAGTAGATGAATGGGTAGTTTAGTTTAAACTTCTTTGTGTGAATTAACAAGTGTTTTCTTAATTATGTTTTTAATGCATTTAAATTATTGTTCTTGAGTATTTGATTCAGTATTTTGAATGAAAAACTTTATTTGATCCTGGAGTTTGCAAAATCCAATACTGAGCAATTGTACACTCAGATCCATCTTCACAATTAAAATGGCTTTAAATAAAGAAGCAGGCACTGAGTCAAGTAGTGAATAAACAGGTGGTAAAAAAAACAACATGCTTCATGACTTTTAAGACGATTGCTAATGTGCTCTGTTGATATCACCTAACTTTATTCTCTTAATTTATCCTGAAAACAGATGCATCTACAGTACTGGTCAAAAGTTTTAGAAGACCTCAGTTTTTATTCATATTTAATCAGTTTGAAAAGATAAGCAGTAAACTGCCAGAAGTTTAAATTTAAAGTTTAGTTTAGCAAAAACTGACAAAAAAGGACATTTCAGAATATTAGAAATGGACCTTCTTCAGGGAACAACTAATAGGTTACAACCTACAGATGTTCTGCAGCCGTTCAAGTAAATTAAGCCTTGGAAGTTGAAGCAAATGATTTATCACAGGTATCCTAACTTCTGTTGATTACATAAAAACCCTCTGTTTGTCATAAAGACCATGTTACTACATCTTCTGAAGTACTTACTGGATCTATATTACACTGTAGAAAGTTGTAAATTTCAGTGATAATAGCAAGAAAATGGCAATTAATAAATGAAATGAGACAGAGCATTATTACCCTTAGAAGTGTAGGCCTTTCATTGTTTTGTTTTGCAGTTTTTCTCAAAGTATCAGTGAGTACAGCATCCTACACAACCCAAAGGCAATTGGAAGTGGAAGAAACTCATCTGGTAGATCCAAAGTCACGACCCAATCAGAAGACAAGTTTCTGAGGGTCAACAGCTTGCTAATAAACGCTTTGCGGCACAACAGCTTCAAACACAGCTTAACAGTGGTGGAAAAAAAAAAGCCTCGGTTTCTACCGTAAAGAGGAGACTTCGTGCTGATGGTTTGACAGGGCAAGTGGCAGTAAGAAGGCCATTCCTTAAAGGACAAAATAGCTGTGCACTACCGCAGAGTGGAAAAAAGTCTCATGGACTGATGAATCAAAACTTGAAATCTTTGGTTCATCACGCTGGGTGTTTGTACGCCATTGAGTTGGTAAAAGGATGGTTCCTCAGTGTGTGACACCAACTGTCAAACATTGAGAAAGGAAGTGTGATGGGCTGGGGTCCTTTTGCTGGAGACAGAGTTGGTGACTTGGCTGTCATTCTGAATCAAAAGGGTACCACAGTTTGGCTGTTACAGAAAGGGTGGCTTCTTTGATTAATCAAAAATGTGAATAAAATTTTATATACTTAATGATTCCATGACTTGTTTTTTTTCTTTATTTGCTATTGTTTATTTGTTCTGTGCTGTTACTTCATTAAACTGAAATCATTTTCGTAAAAGCTGAAAAACAACTGAAGTGTTCCAAAACTTTTGACTGGTAGTATGTCTGACAGAATATAACATCATACAATGAATTTACGTTGGACACCACTACTGAGAGAAAAGTATTGAATGGTCATGGAGAGTGAAGTCTTGCCCATGAAATATGCAACCCTGATTTAATCTATTGAGTTGGGAATTTAATTCTGATCAAAATCTATATTCCACTGCAGTGAATGCCCTCTAACCAGCAGTTCAGTCAGTTCACTGCTCATTATCAGAGAAGGGTAAATCCACATTATAAGCCACTAACTCCAGGTTGGTCTATAAAAGTCTCTTTGAGGACATGTCCAAGAAAAGAGGGAAGCCAGCATTATGAAAGTGGAGAAAGAGTAGCCATCAAGTGGAATGAAAATAAAAAACAAATATCTCTTACAGATATTAAGCAAGGATATATCTTTTTTAAAGGTTTTCTCCTAAAAGAAGAAAACATTTACATAGGCACATTCAAAGAGGAAATACACTTCAAAGAGTAGCATGTGAGAGCATGTTAGAACAAAAAGAACAATGTAGGGGGATAATATTATTTAAATTATAATCACACATCTAACGAAGAACTACAGAGAGAGTTGATAAGTGTGATACTTTAACTTGCAATGGGCTAGAACATTACTGATGATGACATAGAATTTACCTTCTATCTGATGACTGACCTCTGCAAATTGAAAACTTTTTGTCCCTAGTAATGCAAACTGTTGGCTTGTAAGTAGGTTGTAACACTCAAAAATTTAACGTGCAACTTAATAACTGCTGCACTAATTAAATGTTACTTTTCAAATCAACGGGAAAAACTACATGCTAATATGACATCAGATAAACTGTGTATTAAGCCTTGAATTTAAGCAAAAAAGTGCAGATTAAACAAGGAAGCTCCACTGCAAAAACTTCACTTTCTACTCATCTTTGAGGCAGCATGCTATACTGAAATATGCAGATATACAAAGCTAAGCTACCAACAGGAGGTCTAATTACAATCACAACCTTTAACTCTGTTTTATTCAGTGATTAGGGGCTCTTTTATGGTATATACCAGCAGAAACAGAGGTTTGCAAAGAGCTGTGCCAAAACACAAATCAAGAGAACAATAAAACTGAACATAACCACAAACACTTCAAATTTACAGCCAATTCTACAAGCCAGCAACACTAAACAAAACTGTGCTGTTTTAAGTTTGCATAAAATACCTGTTTTATAGATAATCTAATATTTTTTATTAGTAGTTGTCTACAATTTTAATGATAATAAACATGCATAAATATTTTTTAAATATCACATTAATGCAGGTGTGTACACATTTACACTGCTCAAAAAATTAAGGGAACTGTTAAATCATGACAGACTAACACCAAGTCAATTAAGCTTGAGGGTTATCAATCTGTGCAGTTAGGAAGCATAAGCAATTGTGAATCAACTTCGCCTGTTTGGAGCAAATGAAAGTGACAAAAAGTGCACTGGAAAGGCAACCTCAAGACAACCCCCCAAAAAAGGAATGGTTTTGCAGGTGGTGACCACAGACAATTGCTCTCTCCTTATCCTTCCTGACTGAGTCTTCGCTAGTTTTGCAATTTTGACAGTGTCCTTGTCACTACTGGTAGCATGAGGTGGTACCTGCACAGATAGTCTACCTCTATCAGGATGGCACATCCATACGTGCTGTCATAAGAAGGTTTGCTGTGTCTCCCTGCACTCAAGAGCATGGAGGAGATGGACCACTATATGATAAAAGCTGGACAGGGCAGTGGAAGGGCATCATCCTAACAGCAGGCTCCTTTGTGTGAGCTGGAACAGGAGGAGCACTGTCAAAATGACCTTCAACTGGCTACTGGTGTGCATGTTTCTGACCAAACTGTCAGAAATTGACTCCATGACAGTGGCATGAGGGCCCGATATTCTATAATGGGAACTGTGCTCACAGCCCATCACAGTGCACCTCACCTGCCATTCACCAGAGAATACACAATTGGCAGCTCCGCCATTGGTGTTTGGTTCTCTTCACAATTGAGAGCATGTTCACACTGAGCACATGTGACAGATGTCAAAGAGTCTGAAGACACCATGGTGAACGTTATGCAGTCTGCAACATCATCCAGTATGACCAATTTGGTGGTGGGTCTGGGGAGGTATACTTTGGAGGGTCACACAGACCTCCACATGCTACTATACTGTACCTTAACTGCTGTTAGGTACCAGGGATGAAATGTTCAGAGCCATTGTCAGACCTTACACTGGTGTAGTGGACCCTGGGTTTCTCCTGATGCAGGACATGTGGTGTATCAGGTCCACAGCTCAAGTCAAAAAGGCCAATTTTTAAATAAATAGTCGCCACACTCGTGGCTTAGACAGGGGGCGTAGTAAGTGTAGCCAGAGCGGTTCCCGCGTGATTCATGATGTGGACGGTCCTCACTGGTGCACTAGTGCACAGGTGAGGAGTCGTCCGCATCCGTGATTGGCGCTGGGAGCTGCTAATTGCCACATCTGATCCACATGCTCGTAACAAATAGCGCGAGGTGGCAAAGGAGGAAAAAAAGAAAAGAAATGAGAGAAAGAAATAGACAGAGGTTAAGGGAGGAGAAGGCTGGAGAAATGGGGAGCCGGTGCGAGCGAGTGAGCAACAGCAGGCTCGCTTGAGCATAGGCAGGCAGGTGGAAGGAGAGCCCTGAGGGAATGTTTGGTCGACACTCAGGGTAGATGGATTGGGTCACTCCTGCTGAGCTTTTCAGAGGTGCAGGAATGACCAGGATCATGGACAACTCACTGCGTAAGGCCAAGAAGGCAGCGGCAGTCGTGGAGGCTTTGGGTGTGTAGAGCCCCAGTATAAGCGCCCTTGCAACTGGGGGAAGGAACCCAAGTCTCGGTCTGGGTGGAGCCCAACGTAGCCAGGGATCGAAGGGCTACCGGACCAGTAATGGAGGGAACTGCATTTTGCTGGTTGTGTGACTCCCCTGTTGCGGAGCCCGGAAAGGAGAAGCAGGGGAGTTGCTGGGTCAAAGAAGGATGCACCGAATTTTTAAATAGGCTGCTTCTAGCCGTTATTTTAACCTCGTCATTTTTTTCTATTGGATTTTAACCTCCACCCTTTCACTTGTTTTTATGGATTATTTATTTAATGACTTGTTTGTGATGCACTGCACTTTACTTTGAACACTTAGTTTTGTTGTTTTAAAATAAAAGCACTTTGCACTTTTTGCACCATCCCCTTGCTTTATTGTTGTGCCTAACTGCCTAGCCCATCGGTGACATTACCGACAGTGTCAGGTTCAAGAGCTTCAGGAAGCCAGATGAGAGCATGGAGCGGAACCTGCATCATCACAAAGAAATATATGAGCAGATTTGTGATTCACACGGGTTTAATTACTAGCCCACAATTTCTCTACAATGCACATGATTTTGGAATATTTTAACCAAATATTACAGTTTAATCATTTTTAAAGCCGAGAAATGTCTATGAACATAAAGTATCCCTGCACTCTTTGCTTTTCAATAACCCTGTAACCTAGTTTTTAAGCATTTATAATAGAAGTCAGTGTTCAGAATAGCATACCATGTCATTCGTCAACTGAAGCTCACACATAGGTCTGGGTACCAGTACTCACAGTACAAGTGCCGGTTAATTTTGTGCAATCCCATATTCTAAAGAACAGAAGCTCACTTTCTGGCAGATGCTATTTAGGACCTGGTACACTCATAAGGCTATAGGTATCATAGTTTCAAGGAGAAAAATGAACTTAATAAAAATATGCTAGGAACAATAATGTCTATTTACAGAGAGGCAGAAAGAAACATTTTTAGACATTTATGAGGTTAAGGAAAATGATTTCATAGTCAAGATACTGGAATTAATTGAATAACTCAATTACTATTACAACTTTATTTATGGCCAATGACACCTCCTGACTGCACTGATCTCACAATTAAATTCTCTATAAAAATACAAAAACATACATTTAATTATTTATGTTACCATATATAGCCATATGAAGATCAATTCATTTAGCAGAGCTTACAATAAGTTATTAGAATTATGTCAACAAGCAACAAAGTAAAGTTTTAGTTTTCATGAATATGTAGATATGCCTGTTATATAACTTTCTTTATCAACTCTCAAAATGAAGACATTAGATAAAACTGTTTTTACAGGCTAATGTAGAGGCATACATTTGTATTCGGGGGAGCAATTAGCAAACTGATAGCAGCAGAGAGGGGTGGGTTTGTAACACTGTACCTAGCACTGCCATCCCTTGGCTTCTGAAAATGATTCTGAATTCTAGGCACTGTCTGTATAAGGCAGACACAATCCAACTGTGTCTGCATGGATTTATTCCACTGGGGTCTCCTGATCTCTTCGCTCATAACTAAGAGATGATACTTTATCAATCTAGTAATAAACACACAGAAATACCCTAGAAGGAACCCAAAAAGCCCAGCAGGATGGTCTGTGCATTCCTGCACAGCCATAAGACCTAAAGCTCAAAGCTACTGTTAATCAATGTGGAAGGTAAACATGGGGGTGCATCTGACCCTAACCTAAAGATATAGCGATAAGGATACTTGAAAGATAGGTCTGTACCATGCACGTGACTGGGCTGCCTAGTGCCAGATACTGCAGGATAGGCTTTAGATCCTCACAACCCTGAATTAGGAATGTCATAGGAAAATAAACAGATTGATAAAGCCTAAATGGTCTGTATATACAGTATGTATGCTCAACATCTATAACTATACATACATATACAGATATTTCCCCTGATCATACACAAGCACATTGCTTAAGTAATCAGTATTTACATTATGAGAGGATTTACTTAGCAGCAATGCAATAGTTTTGGTCATCACATTTATTTCATTGCTTTGCTACATGAGCGGATATAAATTTGTGCATGTCTATTCAACAGATGAACTTTCTGTTTTCGTACAAACTGACAATAATATTCAAAATGACATAACATTAAACGTTTGTGGAAAATACCACGCAAGGGCTTTAATGCATTAGATTTCTTGTGCTTTGTGCTATACTGGAAGAAACAGCAGTGTCATGGAAAGTGCAATCTAATTCCAATCAGTGTCAATGAAACCTAACTGAAATGACTTTATCAGTAGTTTGCATAATGAAATAAAATTTACGCTAAGAGCTGAATGAAAAATGTAACTAAATTGAAATTGAACACTTGAAAACTAACTCCAATAAAATGAAAATCAGTGGAAATGAAAATCTATTGTTCCTGCTTTTAAAAAAAAATAAATTTCTGGAAGCCTATTGTTGGTTAATGTTTCCTCTGAAATGCAAGCATATGTGGGTGTGCACAAATAAAGTTTCAGGACACAATATTTACTAGAAGTATACAATGAGGCAAATCAGGAAGTCTCCTGTCAAATGTTTACAAAAGAGGAACAGCACAACAGCCATCTTACAGTAATCAAGTGCTAAAACTTGCCATTGAAAGTCCAGAGTCAAATACTTTGAAAATTTACTTTAAAGTGACCCAATTAGTTTTACTCATGCCCTATCATCAAATGTTATTCTATAATGTAATATATGAATAGATAATAACAAGTGTGTAAAATATCAGTGTGGTGGTTCGGTTTTTTCAACTCATTGAAGAGGATACAGCCTAATGAATTGGAAAATACACTTGATATTATTTCATAAAGAAGTCTTAGAACAGGTTGAGGACCATGACATGCTAAAAACACACAAACCTACCAAAGAAAAGAAAAAAAGTATCACTGGTCAACAAACTAACTTTGTCTCTGTATAAAGCTGCTGCCTGGCCACCTCAGTCAGTCTAACATAAAGATACAAACACAGTAATCTGGCATTGCTATTTATTGAATGTCTAGGAGGCTGTGTGAATTACCTGCCTTCATAAGGCACTACAAAATTTTAAATGCCTTGTGCTGCCCAGGTAAATTATCTGCTCCTTGAACAGATTGGCACTGCTACAACAATGAGACAGACTTTATGAAATCTTCAGAAAATAATTATCTGTATGGATGGCTGGAGCAAAAAGAGCCTCACTTAATATTTCATTGGCAGACAGTATGTGCATGTTTCTATGGTTATTTTGTTTAGCATGCATTTTCTAGTTTTCATTAAACAGCCATTATTAAAGCTAAAATGTAAACTAAACTTAAATTATTCTCTCAAAATAAAAACTAATTGAGCTAAGATACCAGACAAATAAACTGAAATAAAAATGGTCATAACTTCATAAATCTAAATTTACAGTAAGTAGAAATTGAAATGACAGGTGAAAAAAGTATTGGGAAAAAAACTAATTAAAAGTACTGAAACTAAAGTAACATTAATTCCATCACCCATGCATACATAGCCTCTGGTGTGGAACTTACTCTATATTCTGTATGTAGCAGTACAAAATGAAACCAAAATAAACATAAAAATAAGTAACATCTCAAACATATGTTAAAATTCAAGCTATGTTATTGCATTGTTAATTTACTACCTTGCATAAGTCAGGACGTGAAGTACCTGAACATGAAAATTTCCTTATTTTGTTCACTTTTAGGTGCTCTGAACTATTGACTTTATAAAGGCTACAGGGCTATTACATGAAAAAATTAAACATAAACTAACTTCACTGGAAACTGTTAATGCTGCCTTCCCATATACACTTACCAATGTAACAAGCAACTGTAAAATGTTTATATTTTAGTAAAATTTTCCTTTTATGACAGCACAGAAACAGAAAGAAAATTGTCTAGTAAGAAAGGCAATGGTGCAACAAGGGCTAAGCAAACATGTAGGAAGGTACAGTGGAAGGCTTGAGTTGGCAGTGAATGGCAAACTGTCTTGTGTGTTAGACCACAATTCACTACACATGAAAATACTAGACGTTTATGTGTGAGCAAATGGATTTCCTGTACTAAAATCAGCAAATCATTAGGGCACTTCCAAAAGAAAACTTTATGTTACATTAGATTATATTTTGTTTTAATATTTTATTATATAATTAATAGCTTACTAATATTTTGATAACTGCAAAACATTTTTGATAAGCCTAGTAACATATATGTGATTCAAAGTCTACAACATTGGTACTGCTGCTTATTAAAGAATTTTCCAATACAAATATTCATGTTGCCAAGAATAGGTATCTGATAACTACAAATGCATTACAATCTCCCACATCTTACTAAGCAGACGATTGGAAATACTTAACATTTATTCTGGTTGGATTTTTCATCCACCGTATTTGTATTAAAAGTCATGGTTATGTGCCCCAATAGGCAATTTCTTTTTTATTTTTTAATTTAACTTTCACCACCTGTTTCAAATCCTGCATAATGTTATTTAAAGTGAAAAAATAAATGCCCAGAAGCTGTACCAAAATTAGCAAACTCATACCTGAACAAAGAAATACTAACAAGTTTAACCATTAGTTTAGGGAAGCTTCAATTCTTTATTGAACTCTGGTAAACAAAACACTCTTTATAGATACCTGTTCTTTGTTGTTGCTGTTAATTAAGCCAGGTTTCTTTTTTTTCTTTATAGGGCTTGCAGAGCTATCTGAAGGAGAGTGACCATTAGATGAATGTTGGGGACTTGGGAGTTTTCTTTTCTGTGCTGCTCTTTCTGCTGAGCCTGGATCTGAAACTAAAATAAAACAAAAGGACCAACATCATTACATATAAATTCATATACACTCTTTACAAGTGTTAGTATAGGTTATTTATTTCTATTTTTTGGATAGAAACCATTAAGCCTCTTCTGGGCAGTAGCTATGAGGCATATACCAAAGGCTTTGGTTCTGGCTTTGTGTTGTCTATTGTTGATTCTTCCAGCAATTTTAAACCATAACTCCATTAAACAACAATGCCTGTTATCTGTGAGAAAAATAAAATATGGGGAAACCACTGACTGTATTATCCTCCTTGGCATTAATCCCGAGCATGACTCAAACTCTGAATTTTATGTAAATACGGTTAAACCCGAAAAATGTAATGATCTGCTGTACAGTGTTAAGCCAGAATAACTCTTGTGGCAGTATTTTGCTGACATCTATTGAATAAAACAACATTGTGTTGCAAAAGAAATCACAAATATTTCTATGCATTCTGTCACTTTATGATAATTCATCAATATTCACAAGAAGGGTGAAGCCTTCAATAAAAAACAAAATGGCGCACGAAAAGCCATAAAGTCAGTTTTTTAACAAACTGAAACTGAACCATGGGTCGAACCGAGCGACACTGATGATGATATGAACTGGTCATCAGACATCTCTTTCGTAAAATTTTGATCTGCCAAGCCTCAGTGGTGTCCATGTTTGGTGTCAGTTTCATACTACTGCTGACAAACTGGCAGCTCCTT
This sequence comes from Erpetoichthys calabaricus, assembly GCF_900747795.2. NCBI lineage: Eukaryota > Metazoa > Chordata > Cladistia > Polypteriformes > Polypteridae > Erpetoichthys > Erpetoichthys calabaricus. The sequence goes on along the minus strand of NC_041403.2, from coordinate 94,934,649 downwards.
GTTGCCCATTTACAGGTAGCCCCAGTCTAAAGATGTTTGTTGATCATGATTATCTGGACTATTTACAATTTGTTGATGATAGCCTGGTGGAGAAAATAGTTGTTCGAAGAACCCACTATGCTAAACAATATTGGAAAAAAGTCACGGTAAACCATTTGCTTGTCGCAGTTGCTGGCATCCTGTTATAGCAGACAACATATTGGAGGTTTTAAGTCTCCTAATTCTGCAGAGTATAGTGGGTAAATTAGTCCAGAGATGTCACTGGTCCATAAACTGGTTGCTGCAGGTTCCTGTCTTCAGTAAAGTTACAAGTGTCACTTTTTTCTCATTATAAAATACCTGCATTATACTAGTAACAATGACTATTATGAAGCCATTCACCTAGCACTGAAACTTAACAAACTGGGATGTTTATCGACGAAAGTCTCTTTGGTTACAAAGGGAAGGCTGTCATGGATATACTACATTGCATCCAAACGGGCATGATTCAGTATCAAGTTTTATATGCTGTGCAAAGCAAGTTCTTGGTACATCTGGAACTCAATATTCAATACCAACAGAGGGACCAAGTAGGATGGCAATTACAGTCAATACAGCGTCACTACATTATCTGTGCTGTCACTGATGGACTGTTTTGTTTAACAAGTTTAGTGTATAATGATTGACAGTGTCTATACCTCATTTGAACTGCTTGAAATTTTACTTCAAAGAAAAACTAATAGATGCGGCACTGTACGAACAAACCTCCATGATATGGTGACTCTAGCCATGTGAATGCTTCAAGCAGCGTGGTGCTGTAGCTGTGTGGCAAAAATGATTATGATCAATTGGAGAACAAGAAAGAAGTTAGCCTGCTAAACACTATTCAAAATGCAGCAACTGTTGATGTTCGTATCAGGGAAACTGTAGAAGTTATTAAACCTTGAGCTGTGGTAGGGTAGCACAATACAATGAGTGGTGTCAATCGTGTAGGTCAGGCCCTGAAATTCTACCCTTTCATGCACAAGCAACTGAAAAAATATTACAAAATTATCTTTCGACATCTGCTCGAACAGTACCTATGTGCATTGATGACCGTTTCAAAACATATCACATAAAGCATGAATACTAAATCTATACCAGTACAGTACGGCAGATGACGCTATACTAACTTTCCTACATTATGTTTGCTTGTTGTTATTTACAGGTTTCTGTTATACATAATAACAGTTTTTGTGGTTGAAAAAAAAATGAACACAACTGGCTTTTTTCTCTGGGGGTAAACATAATGCTAAGGAGGTTAATGAGATTTTTTTCATGTCTTACACAATTTTTGTTTTCTTCCTAGATTCCCAGTTTAATTCCTTGGATATCATGGATTCCAATGCATATCAGTAAAATTAGCTATACTGTATTGATTTCAAAACTAAGACGTGACATGTTATGTTGTTGCTGTGCTAATGCTTGTGGTATGTTGCATAAATACCTTTCACAAACTGCTAGCTAAGGAAGCTAGTTCAGTTCCAAGGAATATTCATGGGTTGGTGTGTGTGTGCAAAGTCAAAAAATCCATATTACTAACCAAGAATGGTAAACCGGAAGGCACAGACGCAGGTCTCGGTAAACCGGAAGGCATGGACGCAGGTACACGGCGATGGACCCAGGAGACATAGTGCGCAGGCGCCTACAGCGCGCGTCTCATAAACCGCAAGCGAGGTCTGATCCAGCGCGAACGAAGGAGTTACGGCTCAAAAACGAAAGAGCTCAACTAACGTAAATAGGACATGAAGCAACAACGCACCCATAGCTAACGACTAACGACACAGCCACACAGAAAAGAGGATTCTGCACTGTACCCCAGAGTCAAACGTAAGACACTACGGAGTCCACAAAGGTCCACAAAGATAGTATGGAAGGCACGAGAAAGTACGAAAGGCGCAGGCGCATAGAACGCGCTTCTGAACTAAATGTCCACACTACACAACATGGTCCGGGTAATGAGAATAAACAAACTCTCCGTATTAAACGTACGGCATCCTCACACGTCCAAACCACATAGCATATGTGAATCACATTACAGTGATGCATTATTAACGGTACAACCACAGCAAACGCTCCGTATTAACAGTAAGTGCAATTATCCATATTACTAACGGTAGACAACGGATAACTAATGGAGTCACGGTCACGGCTCCAAAACGATCCAGCTCAACTAACAGAGCTACAAAAAGCGAGCATGCATGGATAAAAACAATAGACGTAGGCGCCTACAATGCGCGTCTGAAACCACGGAAGCAAAGCAGGCACGGGTTCAAAACGAAAGACCACAACTGATGGAGATACAAAAACGAGCCCGCCTGGATATAATCAATGAACGCAGGCGCCTACAGCGCGCGTCTGAAATGCCGCAAGCATAGCAGGCACGGCTCCAAAAAGAAAGAGCTGGACTAACGGGGCTACAAAAACGAACCCGCCTGGATAAAACAAATGAACGCAGGCGCCTACAACGTGCTTCTCAAACAACGCAACCAAAGGAGTCACGGCTCCAAAATTAAACATCTCAACTGACAGACATACAGAAGCGAGCCCGTCTGAATACAATTAATGAATGTAGGCGCCTACAACGCGCCTCTCAAACAGCAGAGTCAATAGATAAACGGCAAAGAAAGGAACGACAGACGGCCGCTAAACAATTCCGCCAATTAGCTGACAACGCATTCTGTAATGAGTCCACTATTAGTGAATATTCATTAGGATTAATGAATATACTTCCTTTGTTCGTCATCTACACTTTTACACTCCAATATATCTCATACATTCATCAATGTATTTCGGGTTACCCAACACCGGGGGTAGGCGAGCGAAGCGAGCAGGGGGCGGAGCCCCCTTGTAGTTGAATAAAATATAAAACAAATTCTAGAATCCTCAAGCATAATTCTAATATTTAGATCAGTAAATCAGTCATATGACTGGATTACACATTTTGCAGAACTTAGTTTTCCTGGGAAAGCTGAAGACTATCTTGCTAAATGTAGGCTGGAAAAATTAATCTTCTGTCCATCAAAGCCAATGGGAAAATTGTTAGGTTTAGTTTCCACCAGATGCAACAGTACACATCAACAAGAGTGAGAAAACAAGAGTACCAAAAAGAAAAAAGAAATTCAGACACAAGGAGAACATACAACATACAATCAAGTTGACCTTTCATCTTGTCAAAAAAATCAAAGTTAAAGAGCAGAACTGAAAATTGTTAACCAAAAAAAAACAAGTGATCCAACTGCAAAGAGTATCCACAGAGTTTCTAATACCAAACTTTATACAGGGTGAACCAAAATGAAGTATCACATTTCTCAAGGTCATTGTGTGAGATAGAGGCAGCCGAGTGGACTGGAGTTGCGGGGTCCTTTGATAGGCGATCCATTGTAGTTTTCAGTCAGCAACATTCCTTTGTCCGGTGCACACCGTGCTTTCACTGTCAAAGCATTCTTTAAAAACAACGAATCCATCATCACTACGCAACACGCCTTCCAAATGCATTTCAGCATTCGTCCTAATGCTGACATCCCATATCGGAAAATAATTCTTCAGTAAGTGGCTAAATTTAGATAGATGGGTACAACACTGAACAGAAAATCTCCAGGCCGGCCTTGGACTTTACAAATGCCTGAAAACATCCAAGCTGTAAGGGCACCAATTTTGCAGTCTCCTACACATTCAGTCACAAACATGCTTCTGCCTTAGGCATTTTCAACACGTCTTCAAGGAGGACTCTGCATGAGGACCTTGATTTCTATCCATATAAAATGATGGTAGCGCAGGAACTCACTGAGAGAGACTGGGAGAGCCGTAGAGAGATGTGCATGAACATTCTGCAAACCGTTCATCCAAATGCCATCGCCATGTGCAGCGATGAGGCACATTTCCATTTGAATGGTTGTATAAATAAGAAAAACTTTCGCTATTGGGCTGAAACCAACCCTTGTGAACTTCATCAGAGACCCCTACACAGTAAGCGTGTTACAGTTTGGTGCGCCGTTGCAGAATTTGGCATTGTAGGCCCTTACTTTTTTGAGGAGGGAGGAGCAACAGTCATTGTCACTTCAAAACATTACATTGAAATGCTAGAAAACTTTTGAGGCCCCAACTGGAAGAAATGTGATGTGGTGGATACCTAGTTTCAATAGGATGGAGCAATAGCTCATATAGCATGGAGATCCATACAAGTTTTGCGGCAGATGTTTCTGGGGAAGCTGATCTCCTTGCACGGTGATGTCGGGTGGCCTTCACATTTGCCTGATCTCGCTTCTTCTGCGATTTCTTCTTGTGTGGATACCTCAAGTTGAAGGTATACATTCACCGACCTCAAAACCTTGAAGCCTTCAAGGATGCTATTCGCCACAAAATCACTACTATTCCCCTTGAAATGGCAAGCATGGAAGTCATGCAAGCGTTCAGAAATCATCTTGAAGAGTGTATCGTTAATGATGGCCACCACCTTGAAGACATCATTTTTAAAACACAGTTAAAAAAATCTATTTTGTATACCCATTTTTGTGTTGTAATGAAATTTATTTTACCTTATAGCGTTTTTGTAGAATAAACGTTTGAAATGTGGTAATTCTTTTTGGCTCACCCTGTACCTATGACCCAGAGATGTCTAATTTACAGTTGACCTTACCTAGCAACTGCATAGAAACAAAGAAAACAAAGAGCATAAAATGATGACACTGACAACAAAAACAAAAAGGTGCAGCAGAAAAAGTAATGTATCTTTAACAAAAATAAGTTTAACAGCTAAATTCTTTGTCCTCCAAAATCTAAGTTTACATTAAACAAAATGTACAGAAAAATTCATAAAGCACAGGAAAAATTTAAAATGATAATAAAATCATAACAGATATCAAACTGCTTTTCATTATTTTTTTCCCTGATTCCTCATTCTTTTCTCTAGCACTCTCTCAACCACCTTCATTACCTGCTCCTAAAGCTTTATCACTTGATATGACCCTACTCTTTCCTTTGTAAGTTGAATGAGCACCCTTCTTTTCAGGAATCCTCCTTTCACACAGTCATGTTGCTCAGGTCTGTCAACCATACAAGTTCAGGGTCTTTGTTGCTTTTAACATTTCCGACACCACTTTTTTAGCGTTTTTGCAAACAACAACACCAGGTTTGCCAACACTGCTAGAAAAACTTGAAGCTTTCCACTATTTTCACACTTTTATCTTTCCACACTGTCTCAGCATGAATGTGCTCTCTTTCTGTTCAGTACTTCCCTCACCTCACTTCACCCAATTTTCCCAGCAGACTCCCAATTACATGTTACAATCACTATATTCTCTCCACTTAACACCTCTTACTCACTGCCTCTCTTTCATCTGCTTTTCCAATAAGTCAGCCTCTCTAGGTAGCATCAATCCAAGGACCATCATAAATAATGTGTTCTAACTCGGGTTTGGCCTGTTTCCCCAACTTTAAGTTTTCATGTAGGCAGCAGTGGTTACCAATGGGGTACACTGTGCATGATTTGCAGATTTCTACTTTGTACATCATCACAGAAATTGTGACCTCTTTTGACCTCTTTCTTTGGGTTTTGGTTTCAATATTTTGTGTGTTATACTTTCATGGTTAATGACCCTCACCTGGTATTTTGATATCTTACTGCTAAAACCCTTTTAATACTCTTTTGGGGTCCTTGTTTGGTTCTTTAAATTATTTTGCTCCTAGGGAACATGTTTCAATTGGCCAACATAAAGTCTCAAAGGTATGTGACCACAGAACTTTCTGGTACCCCAAAGTTTTTCATAGAGCTTGAAAGGGCAGGTCTCTTAGGCAGCTTTCAAATAACCTTCTCTTAAAAGGACACCATGATACGACTCCTTCCACCTGTGTGCTGACAATTAACAGACAAGAGGATAATGCTAGTCCTCCCAGACACTTTGAATGGGCAACATATCTCCACTTCTCCTGACTTGAGACCATAACCTGAACACTGAAGAGGAATTGTTTCCCTGCAAATCTTTTGTGATCTCACCCTGTCTCTCTATGTAGAGGGTCATGAATCCATAGCATCTGCTGGTTTATCTGCCCTGTTTTCAACCAAGTCACACTTTTTTACTCACTCTGTCTCCTGTAGGCTGGTGATGCTGCCTACTGTCCTTCCAGGACATGTTCTAAAATTACAGGGCTTACCAGCCACTGGTGGTGCCTTTTTTCTCACTTCAGAATATCAAGTTACATTGCCTCTTTCTCATGTCCTTGGCAGTAACTATCTCTTAACTAATCATAACAGATAGTGCTAGGAATCTATAGTTTCCACTGTGTCCTCATACATAAAGAAGACCAAACAAAGTTAAAATCCCTCAAAAACAGCCAGGACATAAAAGTAGGGAAGGAACTTGTTAAACACTTACCTTTGGATCGGGTTGCAATGTCCATCCCCTCTACAACCTCTGGTTCTGTTTTAATTTCCTCTTCCGCTAAACTGCAATATTATGAAATAAAGAGGTCAGTAATAGAACTAATTAGTCTTTAATAATAATAATAACAACTAGGGGGCTTTGCCCCCTGCTTGCTTCATTCGCCAACCCCTCGGCCTGCGCTATGCCAGCCACTTCGCGTTTCTGCCGCACGCGTATGTGGATTTCACTTTCACCAAACAACAAATCTTTTCATTCTTGTGGATACGCCTCTTCATTGGGAAGAAACACTACTTTTCCCTGATGGCAACATGAATTAGACAATTTATAAGTCTCCGACTTAAAGTTAAAATCCGAACAATATATTTGATTTCTTTTCGCTGTTCTGTTATTTCACCGATTAATAATTTCCGTATGTTTGTGCTAATGCGATGTTTACTATCATTTTTTTGAGATGTTTGAATTTCAGTACTTTCATTATCTCTATCCTGTCCTGCGGTGGGTTGGCACCCTGCCCGGGATTGGTTCCTGCCTTGTGCCCTGTGTTAGCTGGGATTGGCTCCAGCAGACCCCCGTGACCCTGTGTTCGGATTCAGCGGGTTGGAAAATGGATGGATGGATGGATTATCTCTATCCTGCTCTGCATGTGTTTCGCGCCAACGTTTTTGAACCTCTTTACGACGTTCTACTTTGTCATCTACTCTTTGTCTTTTATTTCTGGCCCCGGGCATGGTTAAATCTCTTGGCACAAAGTCTCGTCTCACGGGACTTGAAAGTATCTCTCTGAAAAAGTTACAACATGAGGTTTAATAACTTGCCTGCAAAGCTTAGACACAGGATTGTAATGATGCAAGATCTGGCTAAGGCTACAAGAAATTATTCAGCATTGAAGGTTCTCAAAAGCACAATTCTTAAATGGAAAATGTCTGAAACAATCATAACTCCTTTCGGAGCTGGATGCCTGGGAAAACTGAGCAATGGTAAAAGAGTTGACCAAGAGCCCAATGATCCCTCTGGCTGAGCTGCAGTGAACCTATGTGGAGATGCAAGAAACTTGCAGCACACCAGCCATGACAGAAATAATCCACCAATCTGGGTTTTACAGCAGAGCAATCACTCAGAAGCCTCATCTCAATTAAAAAAAAACAAACAAAAAAAAAACACCTTGGAGCTTCCAAAAAGGCACTTGAAGGACTCTCAGAACCAAAATTGAACTGTCTGACCTCTATTCAAAGTGCCATGCCTACAGAAAACAAAGCAACACTCATTACCTGCATAATACCATTCCAACAGTAAACCATGGAGGTGTTGGGAGACTAGTCATGGTCTAGGGAAAGACAAAAGGAACAAAGTACAGACATTTAAATCTGACACTGTTCCCCTAGCTAAGGCGTCACCAGATGGATGCACAATCCTTCATAAGTCTAGAGATTCTGGTCGAGAAGGAGGCCTTAGAATAATTTATTGTAACAAAATGTAAATAATTTCTAAAAATGTAGGCGACTTCTATCCTTAGAGGCATTCATTTTAAATATTAAAACAGATTTCAACATAATTGCAGTGGTAGTCTACAGACCACCAGGGCCATATTCATTATTCATTACTGAATTTGGCAACTTTTTATCTGATTTGGCTATAAATTATGATCATGTAGTATTGATGGGGAATTTTTATGTACACATTGATGTGGAAACTGACACTTTTAGCAAATGTTTTACTTATTTGTTAAATTCAGTAGGATTTTGTCAGATTGTCAAAGGTCCAACTCATAATCATAGCCACACATTAGATTTAATTATAACCTACAAAGTTGAAATTCAAAATTGAAATATTACTCCATTACATGAAGTTATTTCTGATCACTACTTAATTACGTTTGATTTGATTCTGCCCATACCAATACACTCACAGATTAAAAGAAAGTCAGTGCGACATCTAGACTGTAATTCTGCTTCAAAATTTATAAATACTTTGAGCAAGTCAAGTGTAATTGTGGAAAACAATTTAGATCAGTTAACATCGAATGTAAACATGGAAAACAATTTAGATCAGCTAACATCACATGACAATATGACCTTGAGTGATGCTCTGGACGCAGTGGCTCCCCTTAAAACAAAAGTGATCAAAGCACACAGAAACTCTCCCTGGTTTAATGAAAACACTCGAGCTCTTAAATTAGAGTGTCAAAAACTAGAGTGCAGATGGAGAATAACAAAGCTGCATGTCTTTCAAATTGCATGGATAGACAGTGTTAAAAAATATAAAAAAGCTCCCTTTAATGTTTGCTCAGATTACTGTTCTAAAATAATACATAGCAATAATAAAATCCTCAGGTACTGTTTAGAACAGTGGCTAAACTACCAAATGGAAACTCAGATCAACAGTGCAAAATACCAACAGATATTAGTAGTACAAACTTTATGAACTTCTTTAATGAGAAAATTAAAATATAAGATCCCAGATCTCAGCATTACAATGCAAACCACATACTAGCTTAGCAGACCCTGTCTCACATTGCATTCAACACTTTAGAAATTTTAATCCTGTAACTCAGCAGAAAGTCTTGACTTTAATTTCTAAAATGAAACCTACTACTTGTTCCCTAGATCCGGTGCCAACAAAACTAGTAAAAAGTGCAAGGGATCTTCTTGCAGCGCCTATTCTTAACATTATCAATAGTTCATTACTGCATGGTACAGTACTTGATGCACTAAAAGTGTCATTCATCAAACCATTACTTAAAAAGTCAGACCAAGACCCACATATACTAAATAATAAACTCATTTCAAATTTACCCTTTCTCTCTAAAATAAAACTTGAAAAAATAGTCGCCAGTCAGCTTCAGTCACACCTTACGCATCACAATTTACTTGAGAAATTACAGTCTGGTTTCCGCACTGGTCACAGTACAGAAACAGCACTAATATGTGTTGTAAACAGCATTCTGATATCCTCTGATGAAGGAAACTCCACTGTAATTATGTTGTTAGACTTAAGCACAGCGTTTGACACATTTGACCATTCTATTTTACTTCACAGGCTGGAAAATGATGTTGGGCTTACAGGCAGTGTCCTTGCCTGGTTTAGTTCTTATTTATCAAATTGATTCCAATATGTACAGAAATGTGCTGACAATACTCCATCATTATACAAAGAAGTGAGATATGGTGTCCCGCAGAGCTCAGTACTGGGACCTTTAATGTATTCACTTTACATGCTTCCACTGGGATCTATCATTAGAAAACTGTTCATTTTCACTTGTATGCAGATGACACCCACTAATACCTTTCTTTTAGACCAAATGAAGTGTCTCCGATGTTGATTTAATTAGTTGTGTTAGTGAATTAAAGGAGTGGATGGATGAAAACAACTTGTCTTTAAACACAGATAAAACAGAGTTGTTAATTATTGGAGGGAATGATGCTGATCACAACAACATTTTGTCATCAGTTAACTCAGTTGGAATCACCATTAATTTTACTGACTATGCTTGCAATATCTTTGATTCTAGCATGTCATTTAAAGCGCACATTACAAAGTTTTCTAAATCATGTTTCTTCCATCTTAAAAATGTTGGGAAATTAAGGTGTTTTCTAAATAAACAGGATTCTTAGAAATTAATTTATGCATTTATTTCTAGTTGGATTGACTACTACAATAAGGTGTTCACTGGATTTTTCAAACTGTTCTTTATACAGCTTCCTGTTAATCCAAAATGCTGCTGCAAGAATTATTACAAGAACAAGAAAATACGAACACATAACTCCAGTTCTTAAATCCTTACACTGGCTCCCGGTTAAGTTTAGGGCAGATTTCAAAATCCTCCTTTTAACGTATAAGGCCATAAATGGCCAAGGTCCAGCTTACTTGCCTGAACTTATCATGACTTACAAACCAGAATGTGAAATCTCAACATCTCATGATGCAGAGATGCTGGTCTGCTTATGTTTTTAAGGATTAATAAAATAATAGTGGGAAGTCGAGCTTTTAGTTACACGGCCCCTAAACTTTGGAATGGTCTGCCTGCTACTACAAGTGATGTCCCTTCGGTCTAAGCTTTCAAATTCCGGCTAAAGACTCACTACTTCATTTTTGCATATCCGGACTAGAGCTTCTGATTAACTGTACAGACTGCATCTCTGTTGTTAGTTATAATTTGTTACTAACCCTTACCTATTCTGTTTCTCTTCTCGGTGCCCACCTGACAAGTTGTTTTGCCTGCCTAAGGTAAAGTCATCTCTAATGAAGGATCGCACGAATCATCTGGTAGATGGGTCCGTTCATTGTAATATCATCTATTGTTGAATTCTGCTCTATACTTCTAATATTTGTATTGCACTATTATATTGTATTACTTGTGTTCAGTTCTGTGTATTGTATTGTATTTACCCCCTGTTTTTGACAGCCACTGCATGCCCAACCAACCTGGAAAGGGGTTTCTCTTTGAACTGCCTTTCCCAAGGTTTCTTCCATTTCTTTGGGGAGTTTTTCCTTGCCTTCTTAGAGAGTCAAGGCTGGGGGGTTATCAAAAGGCAGGGACTACTTGTATAAACTGTATTGCATTTCCTTAATCGAAACCTGCTTCAGTCTGAACCTTAGACTGGGCAGAAAGTTCACCACCTTCTAGCAGGATAATGATCCTAAGCCACAAAACAACCATTAAACTGGCTTAAGGACAACTCTGTGAATGTCCTTGAGTGGCTCAGCCAGAGCCTGGACTTGACCACAACTGAACAGTAGTAGAAAGACATGAAAACACCTGCACACTTATATTCTCCAATCAGCCTGAAAGAACGTGGGAGGATATGCACAGAAAAATGACAGAGAATCCCCACATCCAAGTGTGCAAAGCTTGATGCATCACACCCAAAAAGACTCCAGGCTGGAATCACTGCCACAACTAAGTACTGGATTAAAGGTCTGAATAATTGTGTTAAGGTGATAGTTTTGTTTTTTATTTTTAACTAGCAAAATACCCGCGCTTCGCAGCGGAGAAGTAGTGTGTTAAAGAGGTTATGAAAAAAAAAGGAAACATTTTAAAAATAACGTAACATGATTGTCAATGTAATTGTGTTGTCATTGTTATGAGTGTTGCTGTGTTTTATATATATAAAATACACACACACACATATAAACATATATATACATATACATATACACATATATATACATATCTACATATATATATATATATACACATACTGTATATATATATATATATATATATATATATATACATATACACATCCACATATCAACATATATATACACACATATATACACACACACACGCTTTATGGGTGATGATTGTTTTACTCTTTTTATTTTTATTTTATTTTATTGTAGAATCAACTCCTATCTGCGCACAGCAGGGTAGCCGTGGGCGGATGCGTATGGTGTATTCACTCCATGTTATCGTGCATTGCGCTGTCAGTGGTATTTTGATAAAAGAATTTGAACAACATATAAGAAGCGTATAAATTATTAAACAGTAAAACATTAACATTTAAGAAGTAAAGTTACATTAAGTACTACTGCAGTGCCTTAGGGTATACCTCATTTTTTGTTTGCCCATTACATGCTTAAATGTATACATTTTTTGGTGCACCTACCCGAGAACACGCGACATATAACCGAGCGTGGGAGAAGCATGGATTTTAAACACGCGTTGAGTTCATCTGCTGGTCTCCCTCGTGGAATAACTGGTAATGTTTGACTAAAATCTACAGCGAGTAAAACGACATTACCTCCTATTTTTTTTTTTTACGATCTGTGAGATCTTGCTTTTTTCGGTTCAAGGCTTCATAAGCTCTTTTATGTTGTATGGTGTACTTATCCCAAACCATCATCTTTGAATGTTGCAAGACTTTCGCCTTGTATGTAGATTGGGGTAATTACATTCATTGCATTCCTAGTCTGAATCACAATCTGATTGTATGGGTGGTTACCTGGCACTGTAGGGTTGCCACCCGTCCTTTAAAATACGGAATCGTGCCGCGTTTGAGAATGAAATTGCGCGTCCCGTTTTGAATCAATACTGGACGGGATTTATCCGGTATTTTTTTTAAAGCAGCGTCTCATGCAAATCATCCCACACGCATTTTATGAAGATGCCTCCTTTCCTACTTTTGATTGGGTAATACTTGATGTCATCGTTAGTTTGATTGGTGTTTTTAACTGTCCAGTGAGGAGGGCGTGTCTTTTAAGTACAGTCTGCAAAGTGTTGGCACTGAGATGTGGCGTCAGCGCCATAGTTGAAGCCCCTAACGTTGCGGTCAGCAAGTCGGCTAACATCCGCCATGTACCGTCTTTCAGTTGCGAGAAGCAGATCATAGAATGGTTGAAACTGTTGCCCCTAACGTTGCGCCACGGCGTGTGGTTCGTTTATACCTCGTGTCTTCTCATTAAACTTTTATGTCGCGAATATGTTATTGCAATCCGCAGCGGGAGCGTTTCTATAAAGTTAATTTAAACTTACGTTTTACACCGTGCTTTGTTTCCCTTATGAACATGCTTGTATGCTTAACTCGCTCCGTTCTCAATTGTTTAATTAATTTTTTGCTCTTCACTGTTTGCTGCTCTTCCTCCATTTCCCCCTACTTCGTTCTTTTATCTCGCGAATATGTTATTGCAATCCTTAACGGGAGCGTTTCAATAAACTGATTGAAAATAGTTTTGCATTTACCTTTTTAGTAAAAGGCGAGCTTTTAAGCCTGAGAAATGACCCCGTAAATGCACACGTTTAATTGGACATATGTTAATATGTATGGTTACACAGTATTAAAAGACAGTGAACAACGTCAGTTACCTTTGTTCCCGCGTTTGATAAAAGGTGAGCTTTTCAGCCTGAGAAATCACCCCGTAAATGCACACGTTTAATTGCACATGTGTTAATATGTATGCTTACACAGTATTAAAAGACAGTCAAAAATTAACGTCATTTACCTTCGTTCCCGCGTGTGACTCGTGCTGTAAATGTCTTCCTTGTTTTTAGTTCACGTGATTACGTAGGAGGCGTGATGACGCGATACGTGACTCCGCCTCCTCCATTACAGTGTATGGACAAAAAATATGTTCCAGTTATGACCATTACGCTTTGAATTTCGAAATGAAACCTGCCTAACTTTTGTAAGTAAGCTGTAAGGAATGAGCCTGCCAAATTTCAGCCTTCCACCTACACGGGAAGTTGGAGAATTAGTGATGAGTGAGTCAGTCAGTCAGTGAGTCAGTCAGTCAGTGAGGGCTTTGCCTTTTATTATTATAGATTAATTTGCAAAAATGTCTAAAATCCTGTTTTTGTTCTTTTATTCTGGATTACTGAGTACTGCCTGATGAGAATAAAAATTAATTGTCATGGGTACAAAGTACAATTAAATTTTTATATTTATGTCTACCTCAGACTAGTAAAAGTAAAAAATTAATGATTATAACAGCATACACATAATTGAACATATTTCCATATATATATATATATATATATATATATATATATATATATATATATATATATATATATATATATACTGTATATCACACACACAGTAATGTGTATATATATTTATGAATGAAGACGCAGCTGTGACCTCAGTAACTGTCTCTCTGTCATCTTCGGCCTGGGAATGCTGCAAGCGGTGGCTGGAGGGGGGCAATTTCGTGGCTCACGCAGTGTGGTGTCCCTCGGGTGGCTCCCGGTGGCAAGTGGTGACCCGTGGTCCATAGTCACCGGGGCCACAGCTATCGCTCGTGTGCAGGACGATGGTTCGCTGCCCGCTCACTATTTCGCTGCAGCTACTGCTTCTGACTGGACGCAGGCTGGATGGAGCGGAGGGGGGCGTTTCACTGCCTGCCCAGCACACACGGCTGATAATGCTGCAAGCGGTGACCAGGTTGTGGCTGAACGGGGCGGCGGGGGTAGCATTGTAGTGTGCCTCAGATGGCTGCCTGTTGAATTGGGGTTGGGCGATTCACTACCTGCCTTTGGCTGCATCGTGTTCATTCTTGGTGGGCAGACGCTGTAGGTAGCATACTATAGTGGAGGTGACTGTGAGGTGGGTTGGTGATGAACCCCCCCCTTGCCACCCCCAGTCATTTTCAATAGCAAGCCTGCTTGTACTGTTACGCACATAGCAGGAAGTTGTCTCTTGTCAGTACATTAGACGTGTTGACGGGTGCCTTCCTGCTGTGATAGCGTGTACTGTATAGCGCTGTGCAGAAGAGCTCATTTTAACCTTTTGTCTTCACCCTTCAAGAATGTCTCTGAAACACAAATTTGATGCAAGTGCTGGTGATACAATAAAGAAGAGAAAAACCATCACCATTGAAAATAAAGTAGAAATAATAAAAAGGTCAAAGAGAGGTAAGACTCCATCATTCATTGGCACAGTACTTGGTTACAGTCGGTCAACAATAGCATTTATTAAAATAATGTACCTGTTCCGACTTACATACAAATTCAACTTAAGTACAAACCTACAGTCCCTATCTTGTACGTAAACCAGGGACTGCCTGTATATATTTTCATTGCATTCGTAGTCTCGAGTCCCGACCTGAATTGTGTGGGTTGTTACCTACCAGGTAACGCTTGTGGTTGGTCTGCCATTCAGCAAACATCCGCCATGGTGCCCTCTTCAGTTGCTAGAAGCAGATCATGGAATGTTGCATAGTTTACTGTCAAATAATGCAAAGAGTACGTGACACGTGTTTCGTCCTCAAATAATGAACCACACACTGTGGCGCAGCATAAAGGGGCTTCGTCTCTGATGCTGACATCCGAGGTTTGATCCCCAAGAGGGGAGCAGTAGAGTGTGTACGCCTGATGAGCCCAAATGAGGGCGAAACACGTGTCGCGTACTCTTTGCATTATTTGACAGTAAACTATGCAATATATATATATATATATTTATATATATATATATATATATATATATACACGAACATGTAATTCACTGCATTCACTGAGTAACAACCTATAGATAAAAAAACATCTCTCAATATAGTGTTGCAAGTGCTAATAGTGCTGTACTAACTGCCAGAAAGGAAGATTGAGAGATATGATTGAGGATAGCCAAGATCATTAATAATACATTTTGCCCTTCGAAGGTAGCGTGTACTAACTAGGTCCTGAACAGAAGCCAGAGGTATGCCAGTAATTTGTATGCCAACTTCACCACTCTCCATACTGTCCTGAGCTAACCAGATGCTATACCAAGATGTAATGGAGCCAAGTGAGTATGGACTCTACTTTGTACCTGAACAAGTTGGTGAGCATTGATAAAGTCACCTGGGCATTCTTCAGATATGCAAAGACATAAACGCCATCAACTCAGAGAGGGAGAGGCAAGTTTGTTCTGCCACATGAACATCACTGACAGAATAAAACTCAACAATAAAAAAGCGCTAACTTTTACAAGTAGCCAAAATTTAAACTGGGTGTTATAGACTCATATCAAATGTATGTTTTTTATTATGTTATAGTAATAATAATAGCAGCTCACTACTCAAAACGTGGAGTGCCCAGGCTTGAACCCAGAACCTTTTGGTTATAAGGTAGCAGTTCTTACCTCTGCTCCATCCAAGACTACATATCAACTTTCTGTTGATTGACATTTGAGCTTGGGTTTTTAACTCATTAACAGCAACATGTAAATTGAATGATTTTTTTCTTTGCTTGTATTCTTAAATAAAAGTGTTTATTTGATATTTGGACTAAAGTTTTCACACATTATACACTTCACGTCATTATTAGTATAACATGGAAAAAGTTTCTATTTTTGGTATGTGTTCTACATGTCTTGCCTTGCATTTTGTGCCATCCTACACTTGCACAGATCTTTGTAGACACGGAACACACACGAAATGTATGTATTCCAAATAACAATATATTATTTACCCTATACAACTCCAGGTACCTCACACCATGATAAAGAGACTTGAGCTGGGAGAACTTTAGTTCTGTTGGGTGGGGGATAGGATAGCAGGTTGCTTGCTGCTTGTGCTGATTGACACATTTTCAAAACAAAAGATGTTGATGAGGACAGATGCAAAGGAATATAAGGTGGCCCAGACTTACAAGTTTTTTCTTAGGCTTCATGAATTCTAGTGTTATACCAGTGTTTTGTGACCCAGGCTGCTGCCAATGGGTCATGGTGGGCCGATTAAGAGGTTGACAGTGCTGTGGGATATGTTTCCCCATTTCACCAAGAGGGACCTCCGATCAAGTTTGTTCTACTAATTGTTGCTAGTGGGTAACAATGAACTTAAAAAGATGCAGCTAAAGTAACTTCAGTACACATATACTTTGTGAGCATGCCCGTGTCGATCAAACAGAGGAAGCTCTGTAGTCTACTTGTGACACTGTAGGAAGATAAGTAAATAAATCAAGGTAAATAGCATTCAATCTGGCTTTTATATAACATATACATGTTTTTATATAAAGACCATCACAAACAGGACTTGCACGATTGCACTTTGCACCTTGGCAAGCTCTGTAAGCCCTGATTTTTCTTTGAAGGACACATGTGGGGCAGAGTAACTGGCAGGATTATGCCCTATTTGTTGCTGCATCCAAACAGTGCCATCTTTTGCCTTTATGCCTGGTGCAGATACGTTGTTCTTATATGTGAATGGACATTTCTTGCAGGGAGGGCTTCTGATCTCTTTCTCTGATGTAGAACCCTCATCCTCATCTGAGTTCACCTCTGTTATAGCACAGCTTTATCTGAAAACAGCAGTGTTAGATTGGGGCGAGCGTGAACGCAACTGAAAGAAAAAACTGAATAAAAAAAAAAAAGCTAACCTTTAAAAGTACTGTAAATTTATACCGGCTGTTACAGACTCAAATCAAATGTATGTTTTTATTGTACAATAGTAACAATAAGAGCAGCTCCTACTCAAAATGGTAATTCTGGAGGGTGCCGGATTCAATCCCGCGACCTCGTGATTGTGTGTCAGCAGTTCTTACCGCTGCACCACCCAAGAGGTCGTATTTACGTCGTATCCCAACCCAATTTCTTTTTCTTTGGTTATACAGTGATCCCCCGCCTATCGTGGAAGTTATGTTCCAGACACATCAGCAATAGGTGAAAATCCGCGATATAGAAAGATCATATAAATAAAAATTTTTTTTATAGTTTAAGCCTTAAAATACCCCTCCCACATGCTTTAAACACATATAAACTTATTAAAACACACTTTGTAAACACATAGATAGATAGATAGATAGATAGATACTTTATTAATGATATGTGGATGTCGGGCTAAGGATATGAGTAATGTCTCTCTATTATAAAACATTTTAACGTCACACAAGACAAGGCAGTGAGACAGAACAGTAAGAACAGCTGCTGTACAGGCTTTTAAATGATTGACGGGCAGAGCAACAAGCAGAACAAGCATCTTGGCAGAAGCAGCACAAATTCCAGTTCTCCATAGCGTGCATTCAGCTTACCCCTTCACAACGCGAAGTGGCAGGAGTGTAGCGCACCTCCGGGGAGTGGGTTTGAGCGAAGCGATCGAGACCAGATCATCTCAGACAGACACTTTGACGACACGCCCTGCTTACAAACAATTTAAAACAAGTTCACTGACATCTAACCTAGCAGTTGTTGGAATGCTTTTGGCAGACAAACTTCAGGTGCTCCCAGCTCTTAAAACAATGACAAGCAGAACACGCAGCTTGCCAGCAGCAGCTGCAGAAACCCAGCAGATGATCCGAGCACCTCTCCTTAGCATGCGTTCAGCACTCACCTTCCCTCCTCCTCCTTCAGAACGCACAGAGCGACAAGCAGGACAGGCATCTTAGCAGAAGCAGCACGAAGTCCACTTCTGCTTACCGTGCGTTCAGCTCCCCCACCTGCTTACCGTGCGTTCAGCTGCCCCTCCTGCTTACCGTGCTTTCAGCTCCCCATCCTTCATAAAGCGAGTGGCAGAGATACAAAGTGGCAAAAGGACAGCTGCTATACAGGCTTTTAAGTGATTGACGCAAAGCGTGACAAGCACAACGCACAGCTGGCCAGTGGCAGCAGCAAGACACCAGCTGAACCGATCGCATCTCTTTAGTGTGCGTTCAGACCCTCCCTTCACAACGTGAGCAGCATTATAAGTGCCGTGAGAAGGAGATTTTTCCATGCCCGGGGCAGGAAATAAAGGACAAATATTGTTTTTACAAAAGTTTTAAAGTATAAATGAAAATAATGCATATGTAACAATTCCCATGAAAATAACAATCTCTTTAAATTGTTTATCCGGTAAACCAAACCCGGGGGTGGGCGAGAGAAGCAAGCAGGGGGCAGAGCCCCCTAGTAATAATAATAGTATTAATAAATCCGCGACGTTGCTGGGGCACGATAGCTGAACCACGATATAGCGGGGGATCACTGTATTCTTGAATAAAAGCGCACTTGTTTTGTTATACTGTATGTGTACCTTTTGTGAAAGTGTGTATTTGATATTTGGACTTCAGTCTTTTTGTCGTTAGTACTATAACATGAAAAAAGTTTCTATTTTAGGTATTTGTTCAACATTTCTTGTGTTTCTCGCATTTCCTGTCATGCTAAACTAACCCAGATCGTTGTAGACACGGAACACACATGAAATGCGTGTGTTCCAAATAACGATATATTGGGATGGGATAGCAGGCTGCTAACACATTTACAAAACAGAAGATGCTGATGGAGATGTGCAAAGGAATTTATGGTGGGCTGGGATTACAAGTTTTTTCATAAGCTTCAGGGATTCTAGTGTTAAATAGCCCTCTAAGAGTCAAAAAACATATGAGACCCAGTGAAATATTAATGATAACAATGAAAGATTTATTACTGTGGCTGGTTTTATCATTTTCTAGAACTCTTATTACCTTATTGTTTTCATATAGCCCTTGGCCACAAATCCGAATTGCCTTAACTCGGTTGGCTGTATATCAGCACATGACTGCAATAGGCAGGGCTCGCAAAATCGCTAGCCCGACATCCCGGGGCTATTGTGTCTTCCAGTTGGGCTATCAAAATCTATCTCAGCCCTGCCTGTCGGGCTATCATAAGAAGGAAAAATATATGTCAATGCTTTGGCATTCTTTCGCAAATGTAGCTGGGTAATTATGTCATTTTTGGGCATCGATGAGCCACTGTCAATATGTGAAATATTGAAATCGCGCTTGAATTTGCGCTTGTTTTTTACTTTCACTTTGTGATCGCGCAAACTGTGTATAGAGAGCGGCAGTACTGATTGGTCAGTGACGGATTAATTGCGCACCAATTCCTCTGACATCGTCTTATCAGTCATTAGTTTACTATTCAAACATGACAAGTGAAATCTCCCGCAGCAAGCTTAAACATGTGATAGAGGTTGATTGCGCAGAGAATTTAAAAAATCGCTGACCGTTATGTGTGTGCGTGTGTAAAAATAGATGGATTTACGCAGGTATTTAAGTTCTGCTGAGCCAAATAAGACAAGTCAGGGTGAAGAAGGGACAGCCAAAGAAAAGCCTACCACAAAGCGGAAAAGATATGACAAATCAGACTATGAGGCAAAAAGAAAGCGCAGCTTTTTGGTTTCATGGACAAAAGAATTTCTGTGGCTGGAATATGACAAGCTAAATAACATAATGTTCTGCCAGGTGTGTCGTGAGTTTCCCTCGATTTTTGACTCGACAAGCGCCTTTGATACTGGGACCAGTAATTTTAGGAAAGACCCAATCAAAACCCATGAGAAATCTCTGCATCACAAGAAATGCATTGGTGCTCAGTCTGCAGCATCTTTCCCAGAACAAACACCAATTGCAAAAAACATACTAAAAATAAACCAAGCACAACAAGAAGTCCTGAAAAAGCTGTTTAGAACAGCGTACTATGTTGCAAAGAGTGAACTACCATTGGCAAAATTTAGCAGTCTTTGCAAACTTCAAAAAGCAAATGGCCTAGATCTTGGTTCCACTTACCTCAATGACCATGCTTGCAGAGAGTTTATTGGAGCAATAGCACAAACTTCAAGAGACCAGATCGAAAAGGAAATTCAAGAAAGCAGGTTCTTATCCATTCTTGCAGATGGCAGTACAGACACTGGTATAACAGAACAGGAGTTGGTTCATGTCAGGTATGTGAGAGATAATGGTGACATATCCACATACATGATCAAATGTCATCCAGTCAAGAGTGCAAATGCTGCAGGTATTTTAGAGGCTATTGATGAAGCAGTGAACACCATGGGTATCAGAGAAGACACATGGAAAAAGAAAGTAGTGTGTGCAAATTTTGATGGTGCTGCAGTGATGATGGGTGAGAAAACAGGAGTAGCTGGGAGACTGAAACAGAGGATACCCCGCATCTTAACAATCCACTGTGTGGCATACAAATTAGAGCTAGCCGTGCTGGATAGCATGAAAGGCTGTGAGTACCTGGTGAAATTTGAAGATACACTGAAAACCATCTTTAAGATTTACTACTATTCCCCAAAGAAGCGAAGAGAACTGACAGAAATAAGTGAACAGCTAAATGAGAAACTGGCACATTTCAGTGGCCTGAAGAGCACACGGTGGCTTCCAAGCCGGCTGAGATGTCTGAAGGCTGTGGAAAAAAATTACACTCCCACTGTTGTTCATATGGAGAACATGGCAGGAGGAAGTGATGTCAAGTCCAAGGATGCAGCCAAGGCTAAGGGGGTGATGCAGGAGATGAAGACTGAGAAATTTGTTCGCTTCCTGCATTTCATGTTGGACTACAGTACCATCTTATCCAAGTGCTGTACTGATTTTCAGCATGATAACCTAAACATCACACGAACAAATCAGTTAGTTGAGAGCACCACATCACGCTTACTCAGCCTAAAAACAAAACCAGAAGAATACCAGAAAACCTTGGACACAAAGTTCACAGCAAACGAGGATGGTAGCATTTGCTACTGTGGAACTCAGCTCAGAAAACGTCAGCGACCTCCTAGAAGAGGTGAGGGCACAGACAAAGACACCTTTGGTGCAGAGATTCAGAAGATTATTGACAACACAGTCAAGTACATGGACAACAGATTTAAAAATCTGCGTGAAAAGCCTCTCTCTTGTTTCAAGGTTTTTGACCCTTCCACTCTTCCCTACCCCAGAGAAGAGCTGGCAAATTATGGGGATGAAGAGGTGGATTATCTAGTCACACATTTTGCCAGTTTGCTAGATGAGGAAGAGAAAGAGAAAATTCCACAAGAATGGATGGATCTAAAAATGTGGCTTGCAGAACACCGGGGTAGCAAGGTAGATGATTGCTTGTATAGAGATCTCCTCTCTGAGAATCCAGAATACCTCTCTCATATCTTGTTGCTGGTGAAATTAATGCTGACACTTAGTCCATCAACAGCCATCTGTGAGAGAGGATTTTCTTGCATGAACCGAGTGAAGACAACACATCGTACCTCTCTACACCCTGAAACACTGAATGACTGCATGCAACTCTCCATTAATGGGGAAACAGTTGAATCTTTTTGCCCTGACAAGTCAATTCGTTTCTGGATGTTTTCTGGAAAAGGTTCAGGACACCTGGATCATAAAACCCCGACAAGAACAAAGAGCAGTGAAATGGAGGCCGATGCACAGGAAGAGAAAGCTGATGAAGGAGATGCTATGCCCTCAATGTCGAGTGGCATTTTCTCATCCGTGACTTCAGTGGAAATTTCAAATTCAGAATCTGACACAGACTGATTCATGTTCTACACAGTTCTTACAAGTTCATAGAAATTTCTGTTCAATTAGAACCAAATATTTGAGTTGATGATTGTAATTTTTATACAGCTGTTGTAATTTGTGTTTTAACAATTTTTTGATTGATGTTTTGTTTCCTTTACAATATTATACATTAAAAATAATCTCTTTTTTATTCGGGCTACTTAAATTTATTTTGGGCTACCAAAAACTGAAGAGTGCCTGCCCGAAGGGCTACCAGTGATTTTGAAATTTTGCGAGCCCTGAATAAGAATAACTGATTACAGCTAGCAGTTTGATTGTACTATATACTTTGATGTATTCTAACATGACAAACCATGTCTGATGGACTCAGACCAGCTGCTTTATAAAATGGCAACCCAAAAATGAATTGCAAGTATTTCTGTTGTATAAGTGAATAAATGTTTTGATTTTAACATTTCAATTTTGCTACCTTCAATGTCCTGTCTGCTTTCTTATGTCTCTGTCTTCACTTCAGCCATTAAAGAAACATTTTACCTATCTGATTCTTTTCCTCATGTAATTTCCTTTTTGGCACTCCTATTTCCTCTTTCTCTGGTCTGCTTAATTTTAAATATGCACTATTCAAAGTAATAAAAGACTGCTTACAGAATTCCACTTCCCCTACTGTTAAAATCTGCATTCACTTATTTATTAATTCAATACAGTAAAGGTAAAGGATAAAGTATTAACATCTAGGTAGTAAGTAGAATAAAATTTGGATAAATAACACAATTATCATGCTTCTTGGATTTCTTGGCTTGACTTTACCATCCATAGATTTTATGAACACTTTCTCCATGCTCTTATCCTGGCAGTATTATGCACAAGAAAACTAACAATCATGGATCAGACACTAGTTTATTACAAACCACATTTGTGCAGACATCCACAATAATTCGTACCAGGCAATTTTGAAGTTGTCTGTTAATCTAACATACACATCTTTATGAGGAACAAGACTGAGGCAGAGGATCGCAGATAAAGTTCCTTTAAGCCTGAAGGCAAAAGGACTAAACAAAAAAAGTAAAAAAAAAAAAAAAAATTTAAATTTTTTTTTAAAGTGTTACAAGAAATCACTAATAACTGATTTCTTCCCTGGAAGAAACAATTAACTAGTCTGTTCTACAGCTCTTTCAAAATCAATTTTACCAATAGTGAACACTGTAATAAAACTTTTATCAGGCCGGAATAATACAATTCAACAAGATTAATTTCACTTAAATGCCCTAAACACATTTGCATTTCAATGCAATTCAACTGTACCTGCTGAAAACATGTTACTGTGCTTTTCCCATTTGCTTTAAGAGAGACAATAAATACAAACCTATCATAGTTATCATGATTTAAGTCTCATTATGTGTTTGTAAATTAGAGAGAATCCATTTCCAAACACTGACAATTGAAAATAATGCATCTTCTGTCCTTAACAATGATAACAAAAATCATCTTCAAGGCTAAAGAAATAAAAGAATCACCCTCCAAACCTAGACAATATTACTGATCTAATTTCAGCACTTAAGAATAAATCAGCATCATATGTAGACGTAAGCACCTGAACCAATCAGCAGCAATGCTCTATAAGAGTTAACACAGTCTAAGGCCTAAACAATACAATGAATCCAACCTTATTAACTGGTAATACATAAAAGAACAATGTATTCAGCCCTTAAGGAGAAACATACTAAGTGGAAGGAACAAGCCTAGACTCAGTAACAAATAATGTATTTCCTGTTAAGGAACTAACCTTTCTTTATTTATTACTCTATGGAAGCAGAACTCTATTAGCCTTTGGTTTTTCAAAGAGGCTATGTAACTAAACCTAAATCCATTTTTTTTGGAAAAAAGAAAGAAAATTCAATAGATTCAATAAAGAATTTTATCACTTCAGTGGTGAATGTGATTAAATTGGATGGTTGGATATTTTGAATCTTGCAATCCATCTTTCTTTAAATCTTAACTATATTTATTCAGCAAAATCCACCTACACTGATAATCATTAAATAACAAATTTCAGTAAGAACAAATTACATTTTTTTAATCATTTTATTTTTTCACTTTCTGAAATCTTGAACTATACCAAATTTCAAAATGTCTACAATCCTAGGATAACTAGTAGTGCTGATCGGTGAAATTCACCAAATCATTTCTCACAGGGAATGTACTAGTTTTGCTGGTGACCTTGTTCACTGAAATTTTCCCTGGAAATATTTTTTCTGCCAGTGCCTCATACTGTTTTATGAAGTTAGCATCATATCACTGAACTGTAGAAGACAATGTTGCATGCGGATGTCACTAACCAGTGGTTCTCATACTGTGTACCACAGTGCCCCACCTCAAAGGGGCACCATGAACAGCAGAGAGATAAAATAATTTAAAATTAGAGGTACCATGGCTGATGCCAATTGGTGCTACATTTTTAAATATTTACAGTTAGGTCCATAAATATTTGGACAGAGACAACTTTTTCCTAATTGTGGTTCTGTACATTACCACAATGAATTTTAAATGAAACAACTCAGATGCAGTTGAAGTGCAGACTTTCAGCTTTAATTCAGTGGGGTGAACAAAACGATTGCATAAAAATGTGAGGCAACTAAAGCATTTTTTTTAACACACTGCAAGTCTGCTGTATTCACTTGCAGATCACTCTGTCCACAATGTGCCATATTGCTTGTTCTCCTTACCCCATGTAAAACTCATGCTGGCTGTGCACTCTATGCTAACAGGTTTATTGCCATATCAGACATTTGTTACACTTTGGGCAGAACTGTATAATGTGTTATAACTATGTCGATAGCCAGTCAGTACTTCAACTTGCAATATTTTCATTTGAAAGACTAGGGGGCTCCGCCTCCTACTTGCTTCGCTCGCCTACCCCCGTGTTTGGTTTACCGGATACAGTAATCCCTCCTCCATCGCAGGGGTTGCGTTCCAGAGCCACCCGCGAAATAAGAAAATCCGCGAAGTAGAAACCATATGTTTATATGGTTATTTTTATATTGTCATGCTTGGGTCACAGATTTAAGCAGAAACACAGGAGGTTGTAGAGAGACAGGAACGTTATTCAAACACTGCAAACAAACATTTGTCTCTTTTTCAAAAGTTTAAACTGTGCTCCATGACAAGACAGAGATGACAGTTCTGTCTCACAATTAAAAGAATGCAAACATATCTTCCTTTTCAAAGGAGTGCGCGTCAGGAGCACTGAATGTCAGAAAGTGAGAGAAAACCAAACAAATCAATAGGGCTGTTTGCCTTAAGTATGCGAAGCACCGCCGGTACAAAGCTGTTGAAGGCGGCAGCTCACACCCCCTCCGTCAGGAGCAGGGAGAGAGAGAGAGAGAGACAGAGAAAAACAAAGTCAAAAATCAATATGTGCCCTTTGAGCTTTTAAGTATGCGAAGCACCGTGCAGCATGTCGCGTCACAAAGCAGCTGCACACAGAAGATAGCAACGTGAAGATAATCTTTCAGCATTTTTAGACGAGCGTCCGTATCGTCTAGGTGTGCGAACAGCCCCCCTGCTCACACCCCCTACGTCAGGATCAGAGAAAGTCAGCGCAAGAGAGAGAGAGAGAGAGAGAGAGAGAGAGAGAGAGAGAGAGAGAGAGAGAGAGAAACAAAAGTAAGTTGGGTAGCTTCTCAGCCATCTGCCAATAGCGTCCCTTGTATGAAATCAACTGGGAAAACCAACTGAGGAAGCATGTACCAGAAATTAAAAGACCCATTGTCCTCAGAAATCCGCGAACCAGCAAAAAATCCGCGATATATATTTAAATATGCTTACATATAAAATCCGCGATAGAATGAAGCCGCGAAAGGCGAAGCGCGATATAGCGAGGGATCACTGTATACAATTTAAAGAGATTGTTATTTTCATGAGAATTCTTGCATATGCATTATTTTCGCTTTTACTTTAAAAATTTTTGTAAAAACAATACTTGTCCTTTATTTCTGGCCCCATGCATGGTTACATCTCTTTCTCGCCATATGTATAATGCTGCTCGTGTTGTAAGGGGGGTGGCGGCTGAACGCACGCTAAGGATATGCTGTCGGTTCATCTGCAGTCTTTTTACTGCTTGCGAGCTGCCTGTTCTGCTTATCGCATGTCATTGTTTTAAGAACTGGGAGCACATGATGCTTGTCTGCCAAATGCAATCCAACAACAGCTAGGTTAGATGTCTGTGGATTTGTTTTAAATGATGGCTCACTGCCTTGTCTCGAGTGACGTTGTAAAAACAATAATTGTCCTTTATTTCCTGCCCTGGGCGTGGTTAAATCTCTTTCTTGCAGGACGTATAACGCTGCTCGCGTTGTGAAGGGAAGGGCAGCTGCTATCGCGTTGCCCTTCGATCATTTTAAAGCCTGTACAGCCACTCTCCTTTTTGCCACTTCGTGTCTCTGCTGCTCACATTGTGATCATTTCTCCGTGATCATAAATATACAACTGACCCAATTGTGTTTTCTTTGAAATTAAACTTGTCGTTGCTTTAACTGTTGCAGGACCACAGATTCTCATAGTGTATGTTCCATTATTGTGTAAATATACATTTTGTGCACTGAATGATGCGAATGCAAAAAGACTTTGTTTTCTGCTCTTTGCCTTTTATTTCTGACCTCGCTTTGTCCTGTTTTCTGCTCTTTGCCTTTGATTTCTGACCTCGCTTTGTCCTATTTTTTCAATTACACCTGGTCCTGATGATTAATTTCCTTTTGTTTGCGATAATGCTATCTTTTAGTCGTCAACGTTTCATTTATAACGTATTGTTCTTTATACGCTTTATATGCACTGAGACACCTGTATCTGTGTGTGCTGCTTCCCTTTACACTACTGATCTTTTTGCTGGCTGTGCTCTGATATTGCTTGTAAGTAGGGCGTGTCTTGCAAGAATCTCATGTTCTATATCCCCGCGATCTTTCGTCTCGTGGGTCTTTTATTTGTCTTCCATGATCTTAACGTGAAGATCACGTATCGTCTCCTAGTCATTCCCTCCCACAGGATTTTTTTTTTTATAATAGAGATATAGCTGACCATAATGAGAATATTATGAAAACCGTTGCAACATAATAATTCACTCAAAACTAGTTCAATTTCTCCTTTCCCACTGACTTCAGTGCATTTCACTGAGTTTGCCAAAATTCCTGAACATTTTTGTTTTTGCCAAATATGAAAAGAAGCAAATTCAGCTAGATTTGCTCATCACTAATAAACAGCTGTCAGCTAACTTCCACGAGAAAAGCCAAAAATGCTGGAAGACCTTAAAAAAGTAAGCATAACATACTCAAATCCTCTAACTAAACTGCAAATCATTGAGAATATGGGAGGAAAACACACTCAGACAAAAAAAAAAAAAACATGCAAAATTCATATGGATAATGGTTG
This sequence comes from Erpetoichthys calabaricus, assembly GCF_900747795.2. Lineage (NCBI taxonomy): Eukaryota > Metazoa > Chordata > Cladistia > Polypteriformes > Polypteridae > Erpetoichthys > Erpetoichthys calabaricus. Next base: position 94,907,169 of record NC_041403.2, on the reverse strand, counting down.
GGGGTAGAATTCAAACCTAGGACTGTGAAGTCCTAAGGCAGCAACAGTTCTTACACAACAGCACCACTATTCTGTAAAACCTAAAACAAATATGCATTTGTTTAGAATATGCTGAAAAAGTGGCACAACATGATTATCTACTTTAACATATTAAGATTTTAAATACATATTGGCAGATTGAAAAAATTTTCACAGAGCTCTAATTTTAAAAGGAGGGTAAATAACGCTAAGCAATTTAAATAAAATCATTGTGTAATTATAAAAAATGTTCATGTAACCATTTTTCATCAAATCTGATTCAATTCCTGGCCTTCACTTTATCCCAGCTGTGATAGGTGCAGCACAGTAACCAACCATGAACAGGTTGGTTTCATCACAGGTCACACTCAAAAATATACAAAAGGCTACTTTAGAAAGAGCAAAAAAAACCACCAAAAAACTTAACAGGCAAATTTTTGGGTTGTGAGCAGAAACCAGAAGTACCCAGGGTAAAAATGCACAAAGAGGAAAGGGACACTTTTCACATTCCACACAGCAGGATGCAGTGTGGAACTCTAACCCATCTATGAAGTAGCCACACTAATCACTGTTCTAACATGCACACATTAATGAAACATTAATTGTAATTAAATTTACAAAAAATACCATTTTAACGCTTTATCAAAGCAATTTAATTTCATTTAAAGCTTGTACTTTTAATTCGGGTTTTCAGAAGATAATTTTTACTTCATTTTTCTTATGCCATTTTTTGTGCAGTTATTAATCATATTTCTCTCTACTGTAATTCTTATAGACAAAACAGCATTTAATATTTCTTAAAGTGATGAAAACATATACAAAAAATTATTTGCTTCAGCACTAAACTCGCACTATACAGTACTTTTCTCCTCTTTTAAAACATAACGTGCAAAAGTAAGAGATGATGAAAAAACGAATGGTATGTAATGTTTGACAGAGCAGACTTTGTCAAGTGTTTAAAGTTGCCACTGCAGAAAGGACCAACCTTCCTTTTTTCTTTTCAGAATAAAATAAGCATACTTTATATTTTCACATCATCCCAATTACATAACACATATTAAGCACATATTCGACACACCTTTACTTATAATTCAAAACATCAATATTTGAATATCACTATTTATGGACAACATTATGCCTGAGTCATTCTATGAAAGCATCTCTATATAGTGTAGTATTCATTTTATGCAGATATAGCGTCAAGCTCACATATGCAAACATATCATTGCTTAAACGAAAACATCACAACATAGAGTATATTTGTAAATACAGTACAAAAAATTTGTTAAACTCTCCAAATGCATCTGTCAATATTACACATTTACATTCAGCTTCAAGTCATAGTTGCTTCACTGCTATTGAATTCTTTCAAATCTTATTAGAAACTAAAATTAAATAACAGCTTGTCCAAAATGATACATTTCACTGGTTATTTGCATAATATGCTCTAATATAAATATAAAAAACTTAAGAAAGAAACAATCTCAAAGATCTGTATATATCATGTCTATTTTGACAAAATTATGTGATAAAGTTTATGGTAGGTGTAGAGTTAATTTGCTGGAAGGTTTAAAATAAAACCTTCTCCTGTTACACATTCCAGGAACGATGTACTTTAGAATGACCTCCTCTTATTAAACAAGCCATGAATTTTTGCACACATGACATGAATACTGGTTAAATGCTAGGTTTACAGAGTCTCTTATTCGTGTCCAGATCTGGCCCATACTTTTCATTAGCAAAGTTTTCCAGAAGATATCTTAAAAATAAATCATATAGTCTATGGCACCAAAAATAACTGACTTATCAGATCACTTCTTTCCCATGGGTGCAGTCTGAAACTGATTAAAAAAGGGACAGTTTCTTGTTCTGTGAATACAGCAGTGAAAAAGCAATTCACTACATTGTTAAATGCGGTTAAAACTCAGATGGTAGAAGTAACTGAATATTGAAATGTAGTGAACAAGAAGACTGTGTCTGTCACATACCCTGGTAATTCCTTCAATAGAGCAAAAATTATTTAAATAAAATACCTACTTGTTACTATGCAATGCACAAAAGTGACACACAGTAAGCATACCTTTGTCTTATGCATAGAATATATAATAAAATTGTTCAGCCTGACCTTAATTTGGCTGCTTGTGATGAAACAAAGATGGTTGCAGAATTTTCCAGAAGGGCCTTGCTCTCCGTGCAGCTATACTGCAATTGTCAATCTTTAACCTCGGCAGTGCATGCGATTGGTTTGAGCGTTACATAGGAGAGCGTGATTGGGCTGTTACACTGTTGAACATACTCTGCTGCTACCTTGCCTCTTAGACATTTGCTGCAATGCAGATATTGTTCAAAATAAAACTAAAATATAACCATATTATTTTAAATTTCTCTAAACAGTTTATAATGCACAGTAAGATCTATCTTTGGACAATAAGGAACACAACGTTTGATTTCTTTAGCTATTAAAAATAAATGCTGTACATGTGTTCATGATTTTCTAAGAATGTATGAAGAAAACTGACACTTGCATAGCTTTCTGTTTTTTTAGCTAATTATGTTTTCACATTTAACCTGAATTATTTTAAAATTTTCTTTTGACCAGAAATGTACAATATAGTCTTTTAAAAAACACCTCACCCTGTAATTCAACAAAAGCAAACAAAACACATGGTGAATTACTTCATTGTTTTATATATATGTGTGTGTGTGTACATTATATATATATATATATATATATATTATGCACACACACACACATACATACACATACATACAAGCTATTAGCCAGACATTGTACTGTTGAGAAAAAGGCACTGGACTTTAAACCTTAAAGATTGCTGGTTCAATCTCAGCCTCTTTTTCACTATGTGACTCTGAGGAAATGACTTGACTGTAATGCATCTTGATCTTGTAAGATGCTTTAGGTAAAGATTTATACCAATGATGTATTATACCTAATAGTTATTGATGTTTTGGTCTAAAAATATCTTGCAAACTTATGGCACACAACTGGAATTAAAAAAGGGTGATAATAAACCATTTGGAACTTATACTTGCTTGTGTATAATTTATTGTAGATTAAATATTTGACTGTAACAATGAATTATATAATGAGAGGAACTCGTTGCAAGAATAAGGGACTACTTAAAGTAATGAAACATTTTAAAATAATATTTATGTAACCCAAATTGGTAAAAATCCACAAAAAAAATAAAGTACTAAAATGGTGTCTATTGCAGACTCAGTAAGCGAACAGCCACACTGCAGCAAATGCATCTAGAATTATCAGAAACAGGACACTGACAAAAAGCTTCAACCAAAGCTCAATATGCATGGTGTATCTAGTTTAGCAATACTTTTTTCCACAAGTATTCATTCATAAGATAGAAACATAGGAAATGTAAATCTATTAAAAAATTATAATGCTTCTAACTACAAGGAATTATTTCCATTTCACTTCACAGTATGTTCAACTGAAGCAATACATTCATTTTTTAGAAGGCTGCAAGTAAAACATTTTAAAGCATATATTAAAAACTAAAATCATAGTTTGTATTAACTCAATTAAATAAGTTGCAATAAATTAAAAAGCTGCTCTCCATAGGATTTAGAGATGGTTAGGAATTACTGTAAAATGCCTGCACTTCACTGGTACTACAACTTTAGCTGTGTTTTCCTAAATTATGTCCATACCTCAAGTAACTATGTATAAAACATTTGTGCAAAATGAGAATTAGTGAAACAAATCTACATATATAAGGAACAGGGCCTCTTAATCTTTAAAGGATGAAATCATTGCCTGTGTATCTCTAACTAAAGGTAATTTTAAAACATATAATTAATTTCAAAAGTGATTTTCTAATTGTGTGTTCCCTTAAATTTTGTATTCTGGTTATATATATATATATAGGATGAAATGAGTGAAACCTATTTTGAAGAGAACAATACACAAATTACTTAAACCAAGTATAAATTATATAAATTCAGTACAGAAGCAATTAAATGTGTACTCCTAATTATGTACACTGAGTGATGTTTTGTGCTTATTGGTCATACATAGAACATGAGCATTTATATAGTCCCCAAAAAATATGGTTTCAATTCATCTTACTAAAATAAGTGTATAGAGATTCATGCCTCTGTATGTTTTTGTAAACACAGTGCCTTATACTTTTATACTGATGCAATTTACAACTTAAAACCAGTACAAGTCGACTTAGAAGCCAGGTACAACATATCTGATACATATTTAAACATAATAGATACATATTTATTTGAATACATGTTTAATATTTAGTGAACTCATTTGCTTCTCCAGGGAATCCTGCAGAGTTGAAGCAGCTACATCTGTCTCCTGACTTCCATTAGCATGTGACAAATACAAATAAGGATGGCTCTTAACTAATGAAGAAACAATTAAACAAAAATTAAGTAAATAATTTAGAAGACATTAAAGAAATATGTTTAGGCAAACAAGAACAAAAAGAAAAAGATCTGCCATGGCCATCAGTGCAGTATGGTATCTGGCTGGGATACCATGTGACCACATGCAGACAAGAAAGGCACTTCTGCCTTCCAGAGGAACTGTGTGGTGTGATCTGACTGTTTGTCTCAAAACAGAAAGGTTTTTTCTTTCATTTTTTAATATGATATAGATTTATCAAAGAGCAAGAAAAAGAAATCTAAAACAGAAAGCAGGCTTACCTCTGTGGATGCATGGCTAACACAGTGTTATGTCAATACTTAATAAACATGGAGGACAGCCTCAGTTGTTAGACAGAAAGGGCTTGGCTGAGCAGCTTGATGGCCCTGCTTCCCGCAATACAAGCAAGGCCCTGAATGGCTTCTTTCAACTACCAGGATGTAAAGCTGCAGCGGATTGGTTGAAACATTTCCGGAGTAATTATCTTTGTTCAGCTCAGGCAAGCAGGAGCAGTTTTTCTGATCTGGGTAAAACAGAAAGAAAATAGGCCTTTAGCTAGGCCTGAACACATATCATACTTATCAGCTTGAAAAAAGAACAATCCAAACTAATAAAATTAAAATCATAACCAGCTACAGTATTTATTGTTGTATACAGTCAAACTATTTTGTAGATTCAGTTAAAAATATAATTTAAAAAGTAAACAAAGCCTTAGACATCCATTTAACCCTTTTATTTTCTTAAAACATTAGATTCATTTTGTGTACTAATGAAAATCAGCCTTAGATTAAAATAAGACTTACACACAAGCAGTCACTCACACTCAGCACATACATATACATGCACACGCACACACACACACACACACAGAATGCGAATCTTGCTTCCCAGAAGGAAAAATATATAGCAGAGAGGCATTACTATTAAAGGACAAACAGAAACATTTATTTGTAGTTTACAAACAGCAAGTTACCCTTTATGCATGTTGCTAGTTATATTTTCCTCAAGGCTAATTTTAAGAAAAAGTTAGAACTGAAAATTACATTCTCTTGGTTATTTCACCTAAGAAACACAAATTTCCTTTAAACCACAGGCCTAAATAAAAGCACCTCTTATAATGTGCATTTTTGCTTTTAAACCTATATAATTAGAGAAAGCGCATTTTATAAATTTGAGAAAATAAAAAATTCATTGCTTACTGATTTATACATTTTTGTGCCACCTGAAATATTATAAATTTACTCATTTTGTTTAGTAAATTCTTTAAGCTTTTTACACTTTAATCCAACTGAAGTAAAAAAAAATGAAATAACACTGCAAAAATTTTTTAAAAAAAATTGCACCACTTTAAATTGGAAAACATCTAGGTCTGAAATCTATAGCTTATGAATGTGAATTTGGTCCAAGCAAGGAACAGCAATTTTCAAAATGGTATTTTTACTCTTACGTTTTTCCTTTAACAGAATAAATGCAAAAAAAGATTACTCTGGGCCAGTGTAGTAAATACAAATAAAGCACTTTGTCATTCATTTTAAAATCATCATTTACCTGTTCAAAAAGGTGGAACAAAATGTAAATATGAGGTTATCAGAGTTTTTTTCAACACAGAAAAATAAGCTGAACGAGAAAAAACACGCAGACATAATTTTAATAGTATGTTTATTTATATATACTTTACATACTTTGTCACTGATTAATAATTTGCGATTAATACAATGCATTTCATTATTTTTATATGAAAATTAATTTCTTGAACTCAATTATGATTTGCCTCATAAAGACAGATACTATAAAATCTGAACATATATCTACTTAAACCAAGAAATAAGTTCCATTGATAATACAGTACATATTTGAATAGTGATCTGGTAATTCTGCTGATACAGCTATATAAATCTAACACTTATACACTCTGTAAAAAATATAAGATCTGCATTATTTCAAGATTTTAATTAATTACTAAAATTAACCAGCACAGAAAAGTTATTCTTGAATGCATGTCAAACAATTGTATTTTTAAAACATTCTTAAAATATAATCTTACTACCAAGATCATTCCAGACGTTCCAAAAGAAGCCTCTGTACTCCTGAGATAGAACCCAGCTAAATTGCAAGTTTATCACTGGAATATACCGATACATCTTAAAGGGTCAAGAGACTGGTAGAACAAAGTCAAAGTCAACTATCCTAGGGAATGTCAACCAGCTATTTCACACATCTAGACCTGGTATAATTCCTGGGAAGTTAAAAGCTTTGTTCATATACTGTATGTCAATAAACCTATAAAATTATTATGTCAAGCACTACATAAGTCATTCTGACACGAATTGAGTTAACCAATAACAAAAGTCTCAGGCAATGATGTATAGGAGTTTGTGAACAAAAAAAATTGTTGTAATCCCCCCTCCCCCAATATTTGTTTTTTAAAAAGTATCAGAAAGTTTCTCCATTATTGAAACAGCAGACATACATTCTGTCAGAGCCAAGAAGGAAAGAAGCCTGGTTAATAACAGAAGCAACCTTTGGCTATCTATTTTAGTGCTCGTATTTTCCACCAGTAAGGGAGTGGTGTCCTTACATGACAGTGAAGCAGCGCTGAAACAAACAGCACATGGCATTCTTCCAGTAGAATATTAGCTTTGCATAATTTTCAATAATTATACAAAGCAAACAGACAGAGCAAAAATTACCTATTATAACTTTTTAGATGCTTTCTGTCTCATATTTGGCTCCACAGCTTTTTAGTTTCTTGTCTATTGTTTTATGTTGACAGCACATTATGCAAAATCAGAAAAATAATAAAGCATCTTTCCCATACAATATAAAGAAAATTGACAATGTAAATGAAACACCTACAAAAAGCGTGCTGAGTCACAAAACGCAACCAAAACAGCTCCAAAACACTTTAGAACAGAGCCTACAACTATTTACAATATTGTTTCTTGACAAATTCAATTCTAATTCTAATAGTGGTGTCAGAGGTGGCACTCTAAAATATCCTGTAAGTGCTGAAATAGGTTGCCATCTGGTGGCTGGGACAGCCATTTTAAGTGATTTACATAGATGTCCTGCATCCTTGAAAAGAGCATCAAGCTCTTCAGTAGGTGTCAATATATGAATAATCATGTTAAATGATTCCATTACCATTAGGATAAAAAATCTTCACTAAAACATGAAAGTGTAATTAGTTACAATTGCATTGCACTTATTGGAATGTATTTGTTCTCTAATGAAATCCATAAACCCTGCAAAGAAAATAAACCCACATCTTTCTCTATTGAAAACAACAACAACAACATTTATTTATATAGCACATTTTCATACAAAAATTAGCTCAAAGTGCTTTACATAATGAAGAAAAGAAAAATAAAAGACAAAATAAGAAATTAAAATAAGACAACATTAGTTAACATAGAAAAAGAGTAAGGTCCAATGGCCAGGGGGGACAGAAAAAAAAAAAAAACTCCAGACGGCTGGAGAAAAAAATAAAATCTGCAGGGGTTCCAGGCCACGAGACCGCCCAGTATTTAGGTCTGTAGTGGAATTTGGTGTGCACTGCATAGGTGTATGATGTCTTATTGATAACAGGCTGAAAGACAACTTGATCATCTGATCACATGATCACTTCCATTGCTCTGCAGACCATTGCTTATGTTATATACATTACATTTTCAACAAATGCGCATTTGAATGTGTCATAAAATGTATACAGTGCATTCCAATAAAATCATAAGCCATAAATAGACTGCACTTAAAGAAAAGTCTTAACTCCCATCTTCGAGTGACAACTGAGGTCAGATGAAACAATTATGTTTGCCTGTTTTCCCATGCATCGTAATGTACAGACATCATACAGTATGTATGAAGTGACTAAATGGCCCTACTGCTCACACTGCATGTACAGGCACTCTCTGATCCCAAATATGGAAGTGTTTCTCTGTCATTCTCTGTACCCCTGTCCTTTAATAATCTACTGTCAATTTCCTATCCAGCAACTCCTTGCCTGTGGAACATTACAATATTCACACACACACACACACATACATAAACTAAAGCCTACAATAGCCAAACCCTTTGGGATCAGTCAAAGCCTGATACTGAAATCTGCCAGATATGTCATTACACTTATCCTTGATATTATTTGAGGCACAAAGGGCTTTTCATGCACAGAAATAGAAAGGCCACAAATACTGTATACTTGGAAGGATTGTATAAATGGGCAACATGTGATTCAGAAATTGGTGCAAACAATTGTCAGTATGGGTGTGAGCCTGTGCAATAGGAACCAAAAAGAGCCACTAATATAGCAAGGATGAAACTGTACTAAAAGTTAAATAATCCAGTTAGGAGCTGGATACACAAAAAATAAAGGAAATGCTAGAATGGGAGACTAAAAAAAGACTGAGTGATGAAATCCATAAGTGAACAAAGTACATGCTTAGATACTTAAGTACAATCCAAAAGCTAGATTTAAGTTGCAGCATAGCTGCAACAAGATGTCACCAGTATATAATAATAAAACATTTTATTTATATAGCACCTTTCCCATGCTCAAGGTGCTTCACAAAGTCACAGAAAGAATAGCAGGGTATATGTAGCAAATATACAAATATTTTCTGTGTAGAATATTAGAACAGATAAATACAGGATATACAAAGCAAAAAATAGAATAAAGGGAAGAAAAAAAATACACCAGAGTAAAATATTAAATTCAATACTAAAAGAAAGCCTGAACAAAAAACAAATTGTGATATAACACACACACACATTATCCAGAGCATCTGGACAGGGGGGTAAACTGAAAGAAGGGGCAGAATGTTAGGTTAAATTAAAAGCCTTCCTGAACAGATGAGTTTTAAGTTGTTTTTTAAAAGAATGAATCGAGTCAGCTGATCCAATTAATTTTGGAAGCTTGTTCCAAAGTCTGTGCATTATACAGCTGAAGGCCCTGTCACCCATAGACTGCAGATTAGTGTGGGCACAACAAGACTGCCAGAATCAGAGGACCTTAGTGGGCGAACAGGAGCATAGTGATTGAGAAGATCACTGATTTAGTCTGGTGCAAGGCCATTTAAAGATTTGTAGGTTATTGATAGAATTTTATATTCAATCCTGTAAGACACAGGGAGCCAGTGAAAGCAAAGCAGGATGGGTGTTATGTGCTCACAGTTGCTGATTCATGTAAGAATTCTTGCAGCAGAGTTTTGAATTAACTGGAGCTTTGATATAAGATTTGAAGGGTCACCTGCCAGTAGGGAGTTACAATAATTGAAGCAGGATGTGATAAAAGCAGGGACAAGTTTCTCAGCGTTAGAAAAGAGCGACATGGGATATGTTACAGAGGTGAGAGAAAGAAAGCTTCTTAATGTGGTTTATGTACGTGGAATAAGAAAAAAAGGAATAAAAAATGACACCAAGATTCCTTACATTAGATGAGTGTCTGATGAGATCAAGAATGATTGAAAAGAGCTCATTTTCTTACGTTGTGCTTTAGTGCCAATTTGCAGGATTTCAGTTTTGTTGCAATTTAATTTTAAAGAGTTATGCTCCATCCAGCTCTGATGAAGTTTCTCTTTTAACATATTGAAATAGAGTTGAGCATCATCTGCATAGAAATTATAACCCAGTCCAAAGCTACAAATAATATGGCCAAGGGGAAGCACATAGATACAGAAGAGCAAAGGGCCAAGGACAGAGCCCTGAGGAACTCCTTGTGTGATTGGCACTGATCTGGACTTGCTGTTGCCAAGACTAACAAATTCTTGCCTATCAGTCAGACAGGACTTAAACCACCGGAGGGCAGTGCCAGATACACCCAGAATATTCTCCATTCTGAACACTGGTAAAGATACAGAGAGAATCTCTCACACAACCAAACCAGTTTCAGAAAGTAGTTTGTACACAACTCTATGATGTAGGAGAACATCATAACACTAAAAAAACCCAAATAGACACAAAAAGATTCTGTAAATGTCATGCTGACAGCAAACAGATGCTAGACTGAGATCCAGAATACGGAATCCATTAGGCAGCCCTGGTAAGAAATAGCTTACTCTGTACTAATTCTACAAGTTCTCAGGATCATTTTCCTTGCCACTTCCATGTTAATTGCAGAACAAATGGAAATGTTAATAAAGGGATTAATTCAATACATTTTCAAGAATTTGTCTGCTGATGCAATCTAAAATCATTAAACTAATAAAAGGAAGGTTGGTACTTAATGCGAACTTTAAAACTGGAGGTAACAGAGCACCAGCATCTGTGGACAAATTTCAGGGTTGCCTAGTGTGCAAGAAACTGCCATAAATGAATAGCCGCTATAGTACAAGAAAAGGGCACAACAACATATATAGCATTTATATACAAATTATGTAGCTCAAAGTGCTTTACAAGTTGAAGAAAGAAAAAAGAAAACTACAAAAACAAGATTAGGCAATACTAAGTCACAAAGAATAAAATAAGGTCCGGTGGCTAGGAGGACAGTAAAAAAAAAAATTTTTTTTAATTTGCAGGAGTTCTAAGGCCACGAGTTCACCCAGCCCCCACAAAAGATGAAACCTTGTACTGACAGTGAGAAAGGAAACCAACATGCCAGTACAGGGAAAAGGGGACTGCCGTGAATGATAAAACCTAACTGAACAGTGGGTGTCTCCATAGTACAACAGGAAGTAAGTAATTATGAAGTACGCATGGTAAAGGATCAGGGGTTTCTTTATGGGACCTGAAGTGGCTGACATGCTTTTATTAGAAAAAGTAACAACAAAAATCTGGAAGGATTACTGAACACCTACTAGCAGATATATGGCAGAACATAGCTTCAGGAAAAGTGGAACCATATAACAATTTTAAAGGTAAAAACTAGAGGGTACCTGTCATTAAGTGGTGGACTATTGTCCCCGAGTGGAAGAAGTGAGACTAAGTTGTCTTTTTAAAAGGGTCTTTTATTCGCAAGGATACAAGGGTTAGAAGAGACATTTAATGGTAACAGAAAAAATCTATTCTACTGCAAAGGACCTGTTGTTCTCACAGTCCAGAGGTGTGTTGGTGCAAGAATCCTATAAAAACTGTCTCAGATTTGAAATATTTCCAAGCTAGAGGGTGCAGGTTTAGTAATGTGTAAATATGTGACATCAAAACTTTAAATTCATGACTCTGGTAACACTAAATCATGAGCATTTTAACTGTCTGCAGAATTACAAACTATTACATGATTTTTTTTTCCTTGCATTTAAAGTAAACTTTTTTTTAGTTATCCATTAGTCCATCTAACTTAAGCAGTTAACTAATAACATAACTGAAGGAGTGATAAAAAATGTTGCATATCATCATTGTACTAATCAAAGTTAATATAGTGTTGTTGAGTTACATCTTCTGATGACAACATGCATAGAGATGAAAAAACCCTAACCACACATCTATTTGCAGACAATAACGCAATAATGATGCGTTGTCTTCAGAAAATTGCACTTACTAAAAATAATGTAAGTAGTAAGAACAAAACATGAAAAGTATGATTTCCCAAACATGTGTAGATGAATACTATGATCAATAACATCAAATACAGTCCTTAAACATTGAAACCTAATGATGGTGCCATTTTTTGTATTAGATAAAATTAAAATGTCAATTACAATAACTTAAATGTAATCTTTAAAATACTAAATGTGAATTTGGAGATTTTTCTCTATAACCTCAAAAAGCAAAGATAAAACTGAAATTGTGCTATAATTCTGAAGAACATTTCGATCTAATTCTAATTTTAAATAACACCGGTAACTTTGAAGGAATAAAGTAAAAAGATGTTTAATAAATACGTATAATTACAGTGTTATATGTGCAAGTGTAGAAGGTGATTTTTCTTTGGGTAGGGGTTGACTTTTGGTTTTGTTATTTTTAATTTAGTTTTTAATTTCATTTTATTTAATTGTTAATTAATTGTAAATGAATGGATTGTTATTTGCTTTTAATTAAAATGAACAAAGTGATTGTTGCACATACTAACTGGATTAAATGGATTTGAAAATGGTAAAAGGGATGAAATTAACAGAAAAACAGATTTTGTTTCCACTGTTATTAATTTAAATATACTGATGTATGGAAGATGATACATGTTGGGACACATTATTGGATTCTTACAACTCAATTAATAATCTTACATAGTTTAGCAGCAGTTATTGAAAAGTGTGAGACTTTACTTCTGATTTGCCAGGTTAATTACTGTTTCAAATAAAATGTATTAATCTAGGTTAGCAATTAATGCATGCCTTGAATAAAGTGTTAATGTACTACCTAGTACTTTATATATAATCTGATGAGCAGAAACTAGGAATGTGGTTGATCCCTGCGTATGCTCTAAGTTTAATTTAAAGCACACCGTGTTATCATAAATCCATAGTGAAACAATTTTCACCCTAATATTTCAAGAAGAGTTTTAACTAAAGACTATTTCAAATAAAAATTTGTATCGTCTGAACTTTGTTACTATCATTTGTGTTAACAATCAGGTGTGGGTTTTTTAACATTTCACTAAAGTTAAGACTATACAGCTGTCACTTCATACTACTGGTGCTGAAACGAGCATTTATTTATTGGAACGGACAGCAGCAGACCAAGTGTGATTAAATAATGATCTTACAAAGATTAATCAATAATAGAAATATTTAAAAAGTTAAGGCACCTTATAACTTTGGATTTTATATCTATTTTTCTCCTAATTCTTTATCAGTATGCTGCTTCTAGAGTATGTGAATTTCCCCTTGGGATTAATAAAGTATCTATCTAATGGTTCCTCTACAGTGTATTCAGCTTCTAGTATGTACTCTATGTAAATTCATTTTAATCTTTTACATGGAGGGAGCTTTTCACAGAGCTCCGGTCTTTTCTAATAAATTCTTACTGAGCTGGATTAATTGGTTGTGTAAAATGACTGACGGGTCAAATATCTAAACTAACTTGTATTGAACTAGACTAAGCAGGTTTGAGAATGTTACGATTGTTATTGTCTTGGTGCTTCACAATATACTCTTTTCTGTGTAGTGAAAGGTGTTGTACAGAACTAATTTAACAAACCTAGAATATCCAACGTTTTCTTTAATCACTAATGAAAAATAACCACATTAACACCTGAAATTCAAACACAAAAATGAAACTTTCGGCCTCTGTGAGGATACTATACAACTTTTCGCGCATGTATACGTTATCTAATTTGCAAAGAATGTTAATTTTAGTTTAACGATACTCCCCATAGAATATGCGACAGAGAAAAATCTCCCGTCCTTTACATTTTTATTAAAAGTAATGCACTAGTAAGTTCTTGAATCGTTTAAAAAGTCACTTAAGTGAATAAATATTCACTGCCTAATTTCCGCAACTCCTTCTTAATTTACAAAACGTATTTAGTAATTATTTACCAGTACTAAAATTACGAAGCGTTGAAAAGTTCCTTCTACGACACCTACAAGCCCTTTCGCTCCACGAGCTCACCCTCTTACTCTTTCCGGATGTTTCGCGGCAAATAAACGTAAATAACCTTTGTATTCCTATTCCGAATGGTCAGCATGAGTGTCAATCACACGTTAAAGTGCCCATCCTACCCTAGAGGGAGTTGTATTAAAAAAAACACACGCATACTTTTCTGTTAAGTGATAGGCCAAGAAACAGCATGATGTTGAAGGAAGTTCTTCACTTTTATTGGTAGATGTAGCTGTTCATCTGAAATGCGGAGTTTTGAATGGCTCAAATAGGTATCATTCAATCTCCTAAGAAAAGAAGTTAAGAGGAAGAGGGGCGGGATACTGTTCGGTGAAAGGCGGTGCTTGTTTTAGGGAATGGGGTAGAAACTGAAAGGGTGGGCTTGACCGTTGACTGGTTTGAGAGCGTGTGCATGTTTTTTTTTTCATTTTTATGGAGATCGTCTTGTATTTCTGTTATGCTCACAGACGGAAAATTTCTAAAAATCTCGAGAGAGGAGAACATTAAATAGGAACCGGAAGAGTGGATTGCTTGGTGCTGTGAGGGGATATATTCTCAGCTGGTACAACCATGGGCTTCCGTAAGAAGAATAAGAGCCCGCCGGTGCTGAGCCACGAGTTCGTGATCCAGAATCATGCTGATATGGTGTCTTGCGTGGCCATGATCATCTTACTAGGACTCATGTTTGAGGTAAATTGAACTGCCCCCTTTTTGCACCTCTGAGACCTCTGTAAAAGCGGCATGTAAGAGGGGAGGGGACAGAGACTGTGGGAATGGGAATGGGAGTGGGAGTGGGAGCGTAGAGGAGAGTCGACCACCAGAGTCCTCAATTGCCAGTTAAACCTTTTGGTCAAATCCCAATAACATCTAAGCGGTGGTTTACGTTCATATTATATTACAATAAACCAAAGCAGTTTCATTAGATTAGCGGGTCCCAGACGTGCTACACTTCTCCGTTTGTTGCATTCAGCAATTACTGTATATTGATATAGCTTTCACTCAGTTTGTGTTAACTTAGTGCTCCCTGAAATTAGAGATCCATCTGTTTTGGACCCGCCCATTTCGATTCAGGTCCTAGGGATGAAGTCAGCTTTGGAGAAAGTTTGCAGCACAGCAAAGTCCAGAACTATGTCAATCAACAGCTGATTCTTCACATACTTGCCATCAAAAATCTGAATTTGAAGACCGACTTAAATCATTCTTAAGCAATCTGTGACCACTACAAATTTGCTACTTTAGACCCCAATAACCATCTAGTCGTGTGACACTAAGCAATCTGTGACCACTACAAATTTGCTACTTTAGACCCCAATAACCATCTAGTCGTGTGACACTAAATGCCACCTCATACTGCAATTAGTGAAATACCCGAAACATCTGGTTCAGTATAACATTTCTATAACCTTACCCTTCTTTTGGAGGCACGTAACGGTTTTACTGGTAATGTACACCTGTTTATTAATAATTTAGAGAATCGTGTTCACATATGTTGACTATTTATAAACGTCTTTTGATCCAGGTTCTGTTGGTAAAGAGTTTAAAAAGCATATTAAGGTGATTTAAACGTGCTGTTTTGAGTTAAATACCAAAGTAGTACGTTAATGTGCTGATTCTTACCTGTATGTTCCTTGGTCGTTTGAAAGTTGCGCATTGTGAGATGGGATCAGGAACAACTTCTCGCACTTGGGACAGTATGTCCATTACAAGAGCAAGTGAAAGTAAATACTCTGAAGTTATAAAGGACAACTGTTTTGTAGTAGGTTAAAAAATCAGAATGGCATTCCTTTAGCCTAAAAGTGGACAGCAGGATCCTGGTAACCTAAGAAAGACAGGTAGGTTTTGGGAGCTGAAAGGTGAAAAAGGGTTAAAGGTTCTGTGTAAAATTATTAGAGATTCCAGGTAGTGCGTGAAGGTGTGACTGTTATTCAGGGGGGATAATGAAAATGTTAGGTGAGCAATGTTGTGTCAAGTTGAAACCTGTTTATTTTTTGTTTTGTAATATATCTATGCTACAAAAACATCAGTTTGCTAAGGCAAAGCGTAAATTAGAAAGCCATGACTGGAACAATTAATCTGTATAGGATTATTTTAATGTAAAAAATGAACCCAAATAATAAATGTAGCTGTAGTTTTCACTAATATTTTTAATATTATATCCACATATCATTTGAAAAAAAATTCTCCAATTTTTGTAATTTTTTTAAAATAAATGTTAACAGGTGTTACATACTATAACAAACATAAGTAAATATATAAATTTGTTTGCTTTATTTTATTTTCTCCTTTTGCACATGATTACCAAAACCAGAATCTGCACTGTATCAACAACAGCATTTAAAAACATAAAATTGATGAACTTCTAGCAAATAAGCATGAAAATGTTTTTTTTAATGGGCATATACTCAAGACTATCAAATTTTGTGTAGATTGTAGACTATTCTTTTTTCAATGCAATATTCTGTTTGTTAGTACAATGTGTAGTAATTTGAATATAGAACATAAGCAAAATGAATATGTAAATGCATTAAATGAAAATAAAGTAAATAATTTCAGAGTTTAAAATTTAAAAATACAGTATATCAGGAAGACTTTCTATATGAATCTTCTGAGCCCAAAGAGATGTATGTGATATATTTATTTAAATGTTATCCATTAAAGATCATTCTGAGATATCAAACTTCAACATAAAAAGCAGAAAACATTTTCATTTGAGATATGTATTATTTATCTGTGTATTGTTTTGCTTCCTTTTGAAATCTGTGTATTTAGATGTTCATCCTACTTTCTATTGCATCACACCTCTCTGTATGTTGACTGGTGGCAAACCTTGCCAATCATTGATAAATTTCAAAGGTTTACACAGCCAACCATAAGATTGCTAACAATCCAGTAAAGGCAATTGGACTATTGGACATCAATCCATGGCAGTTTTATGTTAATCAACAGTATTTTTTGGTTTGTGAAAGCAAGTTCTTATAGGGGTTCTGTCAATAACTTTCTGTCATGTTGCAATTTCTTAAAGAAAATAAGTTGAAGACATATTTCAGAAGTAAAAGCACTATTAATAAAGTATCTATCTATCTATCTATCTATCTATCTATCTATCTATCTATCTATCTATCTATCTATCTATCTATCTAAAGGTGACAATTGCTGTTTTGTACTGTTCAGAATTGACATGACTGGAAAGCTGAATTAATGCTGAATTGGAGGATGTAAAGCTATTGATAATAGGGTGAGCAGTCACGACAGACAAAAGTACCAATACTTCATGCAAATTGTGGGGGAATTTATACTCCAAGGGTTAACACTGAAGGACATTAGACACTCCTCCATGCAGAAGTCAGCCATCTTTCCACAGCCCTAGACCTAGGAACAGGTCATTTAATTTTAGTTCCATTTTTTCAAATGCATTCTTTTTCTCAATTCTCTCCTTGGATAGGTAGAACTTTATTTGTCCCGTGGTGCAAATTTGGCTTTTCACAGAAGCTCAGTAAATTAATATTATTATTATGGCAAACCACACACCCCTTTCAAGTAAACACCAGAATGATTAAAAGTAAGACAACTAATGCAAAAGAAAACTTGTGAGTTGGCAGTTACAGTCACAGTGAGGCATTATGCAGGCATGTTGCCATTTGTATAAAGGAGCCCCAGTCACGTTTACTGATACACTTCTGCTGAATAATTTGTTGGCTGAAATTCCTCAGTGTTCGTGTGTCAGAGTGAGGATGTTCAGCATTGTTCATAATGGCACTTAGATTTGTTTTCATTCTCTCCTTCACTACTACCTCTAGGGGGGTCAAGAGTGTGTGTTCCAGAAACTTACTGAAACTGCAGCACTGATAACTCTCCATTAGCACATTTCCTTAATTCCTCAGTGAATTTCTGCACCATATACATGTTCTGTGTAGCCAGTCTCTCTGCCTACTTGTGTGATAGCCTTAGTTGTTACATTTGAGACAAAAGTTAAGTACTTCTAGAGAACCCTGTACTGGCATCTGTTCAGAGATGCTGCTTCTAAGTGGTTCTTGTGATGTTTGTGGTGCTAATAATGATGTACACTGGTTGTTCTGCAGAGTATACTGTATTTCAAAATAAATTATTTTTATGCCTCATACAGTAAGAGGCTCCATCTCAAATGTAGTACCAAAGCAGCAAATGGGTCTAAAAGGTATGCTGCTGCTTGAGTTGGATCAAAATTGGTAAACTGTGGATTCAGGAAGCAAGCAAGGCATTTTTGCAGGGACTTCAGAAGGATGTATGATTATCAGTAGCGCTGCTGAATGCACACTGATTTCTAAATTAATTAAGAATGGCACAACTTTGGTCAAAGACTGTCTGTCAGTCTACAGTATGGTCCATCAGTTTATCATGGTGCTCAATCTTAGTCCAGTCACTTGTAAGCAGGGAATACGTCTCCTTTTCTTCTACCAATTCATTTAGTGCTGATTTTATTTTCAGCTGTCCAACAGACTCTTCCAATGTGCTCAACAGTCTCTAATTCTATTTTGGCTTTTTCTGTGGTCATGGAACATTTATCTTGTTGCTTTACTAAAGACAGGCTCAGAGCTGTAGTGTCCTTTAGAGTGTCTGCACATGTTATTTAGATATCTCTTCATGATATATATATATATATATTTTATTCATTGATTTTATATGAAGAAAATAACATTACATACAATCAAGTCAAACTTAACAAACCAGAATTCAGCCCCCACCTAAGATAGAGGAGTGCCAACAACAAGAACATATCTTTAAATCGGCAAAGAAGGGAGAATATCCTTTTTCCCAATATATATGCTTGCTCTAAAATTTTATTAATTAGATCTTGCCATATTTTAAAAAAGATTTGAACAGACCCTCTAAGTAAGAATTACATTTTATCCAATTTCGAATAGTATAGAACAACAGTTACCCACTGACTTATAACAGGAGGACTAGAATTCTTCCTGTTGAGCATGATATGTATACATGCTAATAGTGTGCTATAGTCAATTGCAATCAATTTGTCTTTATTCACTTTAAGCCCGTCTGGGAGTACACCAAATACAGCTGTTAATGGGTTAGGAGTGATTGTGACACCAAGGCTGTCTGATAAGCATGCAAAGATTTTTGTCCAGAATAATGTTAACTTGGTAAACACCCAGATTGAATCTTGCCCTGGATACATTTTGGACAATTTTAAGTGAGATAAATGTGATTAATGAATGATTTTAAGTTGAATGATTGAATGATTTGCACTTATGGAGCAGGAGTGTATTCTATGCGTGGCTATTTTCCATTCCTTTTCAGAGATGTTAAGTGAAAGATCCTTTCACCATACCCTGGAATCTTTGAACGGAAAGGAATTTAAAATGTTTTTATATATTATTGAGATGCTGTCTCAGTCTTCAAGACTGATCAGTATTGCCCCTGGAATAGAAATGGGTGGGAGATGATTTGAAAGTAATGGAAAATTTGTGTTGGTGTGAAGTTAAATTTGAAACGTAATTGTTCATAAGATGAAAGACATTATCTAGGTACAGTTTTCTAAGTGTTTTAATCCTGGATATTTTCCAAACATTAAATACTGTGTAGATTTGAGAGGGTAGAAAAAGTTGATTATCATGTAGAACTGCAATAAAAGCTTCTCTGCCTTAAAGTGCTTTCTGCATTGGTTCCATATTCTAAGTGGTTGATGGACAATTGGATTATTAGTATATTGATGATAGTTTGTGTTTACTGGGGCACATAAAGAAGTACATCAATATTTTATTTCTTTTGTAGACCAGGCTTGTGTATATTGTCAATTTGTGTCAATTCCCAGGTTGTTAATAACTTGTATATTTGCTGCCCACTAATAAAATTAAAAGTTGAGTAGTGCCATGCCCTTTTCTGACTTAGGTCATTGTAGAGTCGCCATTTGGACGCGTTGATGTTTCGAATTACATGCAGATAGCAAAATTTGGTTGAAAAAGATCTTTGTATTTAAACTGATCTGCTAAAATAAAGGGGGAATTGTCTGGTCTAATTGTCTGGTGTGTCAGTGTTCACTGGGAAAAGTCAAAGTGAACTTTATTGTCATCTTAACCATATACAAGTATACAGATAGACAAAATTGTGAAGTGTAAAAATATGACTTGCAAATAATAAATTAAAAATAAAATTTAAATTTAAAATTAAAACACAAACAAGACAAGACAAAGAAGTAGCAGCAATATTGACGTGTAGTTAGCAATCTGAACATTGATGCAATGTATGGTATTTGCAATCTAGATACATAAATATAGTCAATAGATATGTAATATAATAAATAATAGATATAGATAATGCAGAAATTATCAGTGTGTGACAATAGTTGTTCAAGACGTGTAAACAATGACAGGTCAGAATGTTTCACAGTAGAAGGATAGCAAGAGTATCAAAATACTTAAAGGTCAGTATGAGATTTTCAGTTCTTTTTCTACTTGCACACTAGTCTTTGCAGGAAAGTGGCTTGCATGTATAAAATTTCTGTTTTTAGTGGTGGTTGAGGCAGTGTGGAAGATCCCAGGGGGCAGCATGGTGTTAAGGAGTCTAACAGCTTGGGGGTAAAAACTCTCCTGCAGCCTGGCAGATATGGTTTTGATGCTGCAGTATTCTCTCTTGGATGGCCAAAGTGTGAAAAGTCCATGTGAGGGGTGTAAGGGGTCCTGTACAATGCTGCATGCCTTGTGGACACTGCGTTTGTAAAATATGTCCTGTAGTGAAGGGAGAAGCACCCCAATAATGTTCTCTGCTGTCTTCACTATCCTTTGCAGGCACGTGCGGTCGGATATGTTGCAGTTGCCATACCAGACAGTAATGCAGCTAGTCAGAACACTCTCAATGGTGCCTCTGTAGAACATGGTGAGGATGGAAGGGGGAAGACTTGCTCGCTTCAGCCACCTCAGGAAGTGTAGTCTCTGCTGGGCTTTCTTGATTAGTGATGAGGTGTTATGTGTCCACGTAAGTTCCTCAGTTATGTGCATACCGAGGAACTTGGTACTCTTAACAGTCTCCACATCTAAACCATTGATGCTGAGTGGGATGTGGGCAGGATGTGATTTTCTGAAGTCCAGGATTATTTCTTTTGTCTTGTCAACATTGAGAGATAGATTGTTGTCTTCACACTATGCAGACAGCTGTTCCACCTCATCTCTGTATGCTGTTTCATCATCCCTGCTTATCAGTCCCAGCACCGTCGTATCATCCGCAAACATGATGATGTGGTTGGTGTTGTACGTGGCTGTGCAGTCGTGAGTCAGCAGGGTGAACAGCAGTGGACTAAGCACGCAGCCCTGTGGCGCTGCAGTGCTCAGTGTGATGTCGCTGGAAGTGTTGCAGCCCATCCAAACTGACTGGGGCCTCTCTGTTAAGAAGTCCAGGATCCAATTGCAAAGGGTGGTGTTCAGGCCCAACCTGCTCAGTTTACAACCAGCTTTTGAGGGATGATTGTGTTGAAGGCAGAGCTAAAGTCTAGGAATAGCATCCTGACATATGTGTCTTTTTTTTATCCAGATTTGTCAGGGAGAGGTGAAGGGTAGAGCATACGGCATCCTCAATTGACCTCTTTGAGCGGTATGCAAACGGAAGAGGGTCAAGGGAGGCAGGGCGATTGGTCTTTATGTGTGACATGACTAACCTTTCAAAGCACTTCATTATGATTGGCGTGAGTGCAACTGGTTGGTAGTCATTCAAGTATGTCACTGATGACTTCTTCAGCACTGGTATGATGGTGGTCGACTTGAAGCATGCTGGGACTGATGACTGGCTCAGAGATGTGTTGAAGATGTCTGTGAGGACACCAGCCAGTTGACTGGCACATTCTTTGAGCGCACGACCAGGTATGTTGTCAGGTCCTGAAGCCTTGCGTGGATTGACTCTGGATAGAATCCTCTTCACATCAGTTATAGAGAGACAGAGTACCTGGTCAGTGGAGGGAGGTGTTGCTTTTCTCGCAGGCTCTTTGTTCTGCACCTCAAACCGTGTGAAGAAGTTGTTCAGCTCATCCGGAAGGGAGGCATCACCATCGCTGCTGTGTGGGTTGGGCTTGTAGTTTGTAATTGTCTGAACGCCCTGCCGCATATGATGAGTCTCTCTGGTGCTGCTGAATTGTTTGTTAATCCTCTGCACCTATGCCCACTTAGCTCTCCTTATAGCGTGAGACAGGTTGGCTCTGGTCACCCTGAGGGCAGCCTTGTCTCCACATCTGAAGGCTGCATTTCTGATCTTGAGCAGCTTGTGCACTTCTCTCGTCATCCGGGGCTTTTGGTTGGCTCTTGTGGTAACATCTTTGGTAACAGTAACATCCTCTATGCATTTAGAGATATAGTCAGTCACAGAGTCTGTGTACTCCTCCAGATTGATGGAGTCACCATCCAAAGCAGCCTCCCTGAAAATGTCCCAGTCTGTCAATTCGAAGCAGTCTTGGAGAGCTGAAACAGCACCAACCTGCCACACTCTGATGTTCTTGCGGGCTGGTTTAGTGCGCTTCAGCAGGGACTTGTATGCAGGAACCATAAAAATGCTGATATGGTCTGAATAGCTAAGGTGGGGGTCGGGGTAGGGCCTTGTAGGAGTCAGGAGCGCTTGTGTAAACATTGTCCAGACAGCTTCCCCCTCTAGTAGCAAAGTTCACATTCTGGAAGAATTTTGGGAGAACTGACTTCAAGTTGGCATGATTGAAGTCTCCAGCAATAATGAAAAATGCCTCAGGGTGCGTCGTTTGCTGTACTCGTAGAGTTCCGCTAGCGCCTGGTTAGCATTTACGCTAGACGGGAGGTAGACGGCAACCACCAGCACGCAACCGTATTTCCTTGGCAGGTAGAAAGGCCGACACCTTACCGATAAAACCTCCATCAGCGGGGAGCAGTGTCGCGCAACTGAGGCAGCGTTCGTACAGCACTCTCTGTTCACATAAACACACAGTCCCAAACCCCACCACCAAGCGGGTCTTACCGGACAAAGTGGTGTCTCTGTCCGCTAAGAAGATGGTCAGTCCGTCTAGCTGGATGGCCGAGTCTGCAATGTTTTCCTGGAGCCATGTCTCAGTGAAAATAAAGATGCAACAGTCTCTCATTTCCCACTGCTTGGCCCGCTGCAGCTTTATATAATCCAGCTTGTTGTCTAGCGATCAGACGTTCGTGAGCAGAATGGATGGTATCGCAGGTCTGGTGGTATTAGTTTTTAGCCTTGTGCTAACACTGCCACGTTTCCCTCATTTCTGCTTCTGATCACTGCGCTTGCATTTTCGCCAGCTTAGCTTCTCAGGCTGCCGAAGTAAGCAAAGGCTATGGAGCGTCTCTGTCACCTCACTGGATATTTCGGAGCAGTTTCTTCAGAAATCGAGCAGGATTTGCCGCTCGTAAATGTATGTCTGCGTACTACAATCACTTAAATCTACTTCTTATACTAGTTGTCAAAGACGAACAAAGATTAACACTAACCACCGCGGACTTGGGAGCTATGTAAGCCGCTGCCTGCATAGGCGCTGCCACACTTTTACTTTATTCAAATTAATTCTGAATCCAGATATCTTTTGAAATTCTGCTAGTGCATTGAGGTCTACTGGTACAGAGGTTTGTGTGTCTGATATACACTATATCACATCATCTGCATATAGTGATATTTTCCTGATTGCAAAGGATAGGGTGATAGGGAGCATCCTTGTTAAGTACCAGGTTCTAGTTTGAAGTAGTTTGCGATAATGTTGTTAATACAGTTAGAGCCTTCTGGAATGTTGTTAATACAGTTAGAGCCTTCTGGACTGGTATAAAGTAGTTTTATTGCTGCACATATGTTTCGGCCAAACCCAAATTCATGCAATGTGGTAAATAGATCATCCCGTTCAACCATGTCAAATACTTTTTCTGTGTCCAAAGACAAAAAAGATTTCTTTTGTGTTAGATTTTATGGGTGAATATATTACATTCAACAAACATCGAAGATTAGAAGTCAATTGTCTGCCTTTAATAAATCCGATTTAGTCATGTGATGTTACAGAAAGAGGGCGGCACGGTGGCGCAGTGGTAGCGCTGCTGCCTCGCAGTTAGGAGACCCGGGTTCGCTTCCCGGGTCCACCCTGCGGGGAGTTTGCATGTTCTCCCCGTGTCTGCGTGGGTTTCCTCCGGGCGTTCCGGTTTCCTCCCACAGTCCAAAGACATGCAGGTTAGGTGGATTGGCGTTTCTAAATTGGCCCTAGTGTGTGCTTGGTGTGTGGGTGTGTTTGTGTGTGTCCTGCGATGGGTTGGCACCCTGCCTGGGATTGTTTCCTGCCTTGTGCCCTGTGTTGGCTGGGATTGGCTCCAGCAGACCCCTGTGACCCTGTGTTTGGATTCAGCGGGTTGGAAAATGGATGGATGGATGTTACAGAAAGAAGCATTTTCTTAATCCTTCTAGCTAGAACTTTGGAGAGTATGTTATCATTATTCAGAAGTGAAATTGGTCTGTTTGATGCACATTGTAATTAGTCCTTATTTTTCTTTGTAAAGATGGTAATTAATGCATGGTGAAAAGTTTGAGGTTGAATTTTGTTTTCTCTAGCTTCTATAAACATTGCTAATAATAGTGGAGCTAACTTATTTGAAAAAAAATTATAAAATTCCATTGGGTACCCAACAGAGCCTACTGCTTTCCCAGTTTGAAGTGATTTTATAGTGTCTAGTGATTCTGAGAGTGTCAGAGGTTTATCCAGTTCCTCAATACTAAAGAGTATCTAGCTGTGGTATTTGTATCAAAATGCATCAAAAACTCATTAGATTGTGTCTTATCTTACTTAAACTGAGTAGAATATAAGGACTTATAGTATTCTGTAAATGTGTGGGTTATATTTTGATCATCAATGATTATCTCCATCTGTGCTGGCAATTTCTGTTATTGTGTTGCGAACTTCCTGGTTCTGGATTTGTTGAGCTAAGATCTTAATAGGCTTCTCTCTGTGTTCAGAGTAACAGTCTCTCTCTCTGTCTCTTTCTTTTTTTTTTTTTTTTTTTTTTTTTTTTTGGTTAGATTCTGATTGCAAAACCTATCTTTCTATAAAGGGCCTCATTTGGAGACCTGGCTTATTTTCGATCTGTTCTGGTAATTTTGGTGATTTACTCTGATGCCTTCGTGGTTAATAGTTTATTTTTGTGACAAAGATATGGAATAATCTGTCCTTTTAAAAAAAAAAAAAAAAAAAAGCTTTCAGAGTTTCCCAGAGTATTCATTCAGAGGCCACTAATGATGCATTTGTCTCAAATAATAATTTAATTACTTGGAGGTGAATTGTGTACAGTTCTCACCAGCTAATGACAGGGGGTCAAGATGCCAGCTACAAGATGAGTGTGTAGGGCATATTGATTTTAGCTCCATGACCAGAGGGGCATGGTCGGAGAGAATAATAACATTGTACATGCAAGATTTTATAGAGGGTAATAAATTATTATTTATAAAGAAATAATCAATTTTTGAAATCTATGATGTACTGATGATAAGAAGGAATATTCTCTTGAGTTTGGATTTAAAAATCTCTAAGGGTCTGATAAGTTATGATCCATTACAAACTGTATGATTATTTTTGCAGATATTATCGCCAGTGTAGTTGAAGATCTATCCAGGTTTGGATATAAAACACAATTAAAGTCTCCTGCCATTATAATTTTAAGAGTGTTTATATTAGAAATATATGTAAATGCGTTTTGGATGACTTTTCCATCATCCACATTAGGTACAGTATGGAGATGTTTATCAAAATTACTTTAGATTTTAATAAATTACCCATCACTATTACATATTGCCCTTCTGGATCAGATACTACGTATGATACTACAAATGAGATTTTTTTATGTATTAAAATTCCCATACCTCTAGTTTTCTTTGTATAGCTGTATTGAAAAATTTTGCTAATCCAATGTCTTTGTAGCTGAAATTGGTCCTTACTTATTAAGTGAGTCTCCTGTAAAAATTTTGGAATTTAGACCTGTTAGGCGAGAAAATACTTTAGTTCTCTTTAGATCATGATTAAGACGTTTGACATTCCAGCTCACATTATTCACTGGTTGGTCAAAGAGACACTACTTTTGAATTTTTGAGGACATTTTATAATCTTAAATAAAAGTAGTATGTTGTTTCATACAATAGTTTTAACTTGGGTATCATATCCCCACCCCCCACCCAGCCCTCTTCCAATTTGCCTTCACAAGTGAGGCTAGACCAAACTTCATGAAGTCTTAGTTTTCTGACGTACCTAGAGACAAAGCCTGTCCAAAACAAAACAACCCCCCCATCAGCTCAGTCCAAATAATATAAACCTAGGGTGTGAGGTTAAACAGTCCCCTTCATGATATTTGTAAAGACTAGCAAAATACCCGCGCTTCGCAGCGGAGAAGTAGTGTGTTAAAGAGGTTATGTAAACATATATATACATAAACATATATACTTACATATACATATCTACATATATACATATATATATATATATATATATATATATATATATATATATATATATATATATATATATATATATATATATATATATATATATACATATACACATCCACATATATATATATATATATATATATATATACACATACATATACACACATATATACATATCTACATACATAAACATATCTCTATCTATATATATCTATATATATATCTATATATATCTATATATATATCTGTATATATATATATATATATATATATATATATATATATGTGTGTGTATATATATATATATATATATATATATATATATGTGTGTATGTATATATCTATACTAATAAAAGGCAAAGCCCTCACTGACTGACTGACTGACTCATCACTAATTCTCCAACTTCCCGTGTAGGTAGAAGGCTGAAATTTGGCAGGCTCATTCCTTACAGCTTACTTACAAAAGTTAGGCAGGTTTCATTTCGAAATTCTACGCGTAATGGTCATAACTGGAACCTATTTTTTGTCCATATACTCTAATGGAGGAGGCGGAGTCACATATTGCGTCATCACGTATTACGCCTCCTACGTAATCACGTGAACTGAAAACGAGGAAGAGATTTACAGCACAAGTCAAACGCGGGAACGAAGGTAAATGACGTTAATTGTTGACTGTCTTTTAATACTGTGTAATTGTTGAGTGTCTTTTAATACTGTGTAAGCATACATATTAACATGTGCAATTAAACGTGTGCATTTACAGGGTGATTTCTCAGGCTTAAAAGCTCGCCTTTTATTAAAAAGGTAAATGCAAACTCTTTTCATTCTGAAGGGCACAAACCACGTTAGATTTCAGCCGTTATACGCGAAAAATGTCAGTACACCAGATAAATAAGCGCAACATATTATCAGTTGGATTGTATGCTTACAATACATATAGAAATGTGTTAATCGTTAACTAATATTATGGGATGGTGTTTTTCGACTCGTGCCTTGATTTAAACGATTGCATGTCTTGGTGGGTTTGCGTAGCTTATTGTCAATATCTTTACACCTCTTTTTAAGACTTAATTTAAAAAGGTTTTCTTTTCTTCTTAATTAAAATTTAAAAGCAATACTTCACCGCTGCGAAGCCCCTCTAGCGCTGACATCCGAGGTTCGATTACCGTAAGCGAGTGCAGTGAGTGTGTACGCCTGATGAGCCAAGAATAAGGGGGAAAGACGTGTCGCGTACTCTTTGCATTATTTGACAGTAAACTATTTTCATCCATTCTATGATCTGCTTCTCACAACTGAAGGCACCGTGGCTGATGTTACCTGACTTGCTGGCCAACCATAAGCGTTACCTGGTAGGTAACCACCCACTCACTTCACTCCCTTACGGGAATCGAACCTCGGACGTCAGCGCTAGAGGCGAAGCCCCTAAAATTGCGCCACGGCGTGTGGTTCGTTTATTTGACAGCATGTAGATCGGGGTAATTACATTCACGGCATTCGTAGTCTGATTCACAATCTGATTGTATGGGTGGTTACCTACCAGGTAACGCTTATGGTTAGCCAGCAAGTCAGCTCGAAGTGATCACTCGAGTGAAGGCAGCTTCACAAAAAAACAAATCCTTAACAAACTGTTATTGGTATATTTTCCCTCAATTTTAAAAGGTTTTCTTTTCTTCTTAATAAAAATTTAAAAGCAGTACTTTGCCGGTGCGAAGCGCGTGGATTTGAGTGACTGACACATACAGACATATTCATGAGTGCAGGTACTTCAGAAAGAAAGCACCGTGTAAACCTAAACATTAAATTAAGTTCATAGACCTACAAAAGGTTGCCATTGATTTGAGGCAAGAATGCTTTTCTCATGTACAACTATACGTTGCATTCTTAACAGTAAGCTTGCACAGCTTGGTCATATTACAACTTGAGTGCTGAACTGACAACGTCATATACAAACAGAACTATAACAATTGTAATAAACAAACAAAAAAAAAAGCGAAGAACCTTTGGATTTAATAAAAAGGCTCCTTCCTTGGCGAAGCAAGGAAAAAGGAAGACCTTATACGGCGTTCGTTTATAAAACAGCGGAAAAGCTGTGTTAAGGCTGCTTCACAAAAAAACAGATCCTTAACAAATTGCAATTGGGATATCTTCCCTCAATTTAAAAAGCTTTTCTTCTTAATAAAAATTTAAAAGCAGTACTTCACGGGGATTTAGATATAGATATATATATATATATATATATATGTATGTATGTATGTATGTATGTATGTCATATATGTATGTATGTATGTATGTATGTATGTATGTCATATATGTAAGCTTATAAGTACTGCCTTACTTCTCTTTAAGAAAGGAAGATGTAATGATACTTGATTTAAACGATTCCATGTCTTCCTGGGTTTGCGTAGCTTATTGTCAATATCTTTACACATGTTTTTAAGACTTATTGACTGAAACGGGCTTTCACAAAAAAAGTTAGGGCTTTGCTACAGGATACACCCTCCACAAGTTAAGCAAGTAAAAATAAAAGTGTATATTTCTGTTTTATTTAAACCTTTTAAGTTTGTATGCATAGCCCCATTTGGCTGTTTAATTTTTTTTTTTCTTTCTTCAGTAATATTTAATCTCCTTAAAGAAAAAGAACATATCCATTTTACTTTTTTTGTATCTCTTTAGTAATATTTTAGTGTAAAAGGATAACCAGTATTTAAACCTTTTATGTTACTGTATACATTTATTTTACACAATGTTGAAAAATTAATAAGAAAGTTGCATATTTTGGCAGCTGCTGCTTTCATTTTCAATGAAATGAAAAAAGCTCTCCCAAGACAAAACGTCAATGAAGAAGAAACAGTTTGCACTATCTAAAAAGGAGAAACCCTCATTTATAAAACTTTGCTGCAGATGACTTAGCTTATTGTCAATATCTTTACACGTTTTTTTAACACTTATTGACTGAAACGGGCTTTCACGAAAAAAGTTAGGGCTTTGCTACAGGATACACCCTCCACAAGTTAAGCAAGTAAAAATAAAATATATATTTCTGTTTTATTTAAACCTTTTAAGTTCGTATGCATAGCCCCATTTGGCTGTTTTATTTTTTTTTTTTCTTCAGTAATATTTAATCTCCTTAAAGAAAAAGAACATATCCATTTTACTTTTTTTGTATCTGTTTAGTAATATTTTAGTGTAAAAGAATAACCAGTATTTAAACCTTTTATGTTACTTTATACATTTATTTTACACAATGTTGAAAAATTAATAAGAAAGCTACATATTTTGGCAGCTGCTGCTTTCATTTTCAATGAAATGAAAAAAGCTCTCCAAGACAAAACGTCAATGAAGAAGAAACAGTTTGCACTATCTAAAAATCAGAAACCCTCATTTATAAAAGTTTGCTGCAAATGACTTAACTGAAAATAAATGAATAGTTCCTATGTGTATAATACATATTTATCTATTTTACTTATGCCTTTATTCCACCAACTTACAACATCTGAGGTACAATTTGTTACATTACTTTTGTTTTTTGCAGCACAGGCAGGTGAAGTGACTTCCTCAGGGTCACACAGTGGTGTCAGTACCAGGATTTGAACTGACAAGCTCCGGGTTTACTGAAATATTACTGAACAAAGAAAAAAAACGAAAACGGGCAAATACGGCTATGCATACAGATGTCCATCTGTCCATTATCCAACCTGCTATATCCTAAATACAGGAGCCAATAAGTACATATGCATATATACAGTATGTATATATATATATATATATATATATATGTGTAGATATGTAAATTTGTATATGTATATATATGTTTATGTGGATGTGTATATGTGTATATACGTGTGTATATGTAGATATGTATATATTTATGTATATGTATATATATGTTTATGTGTGTGTGTGTGTCTATTATATATATATATAAAAGACAGCAACACTCATAACAATGACAACACAATTACATTGACAATCATGTTACGTTATTTTTAAAATGTTTCCTTTTTTTTTTTCATAACCTCTTTAACACACTACTTCTCCGCTGCGAAGCGCGGGTATTTTGCTAGTATATATATATATAATATACACACACACACACAAACATATATATATATATACATATCTACACATATATACATATCTACATATACACATCTACATATATA